>NW_027529624.1:2570288-2580574 GCF_008692635.1 Crocuta crocuta
AGGAGAATCATTCCATCCTAAATTCCTTAATGTAACCACATCTGCAGAGTCACTTTTTCTGTGTTAGATGACATCTTCCCAGGCTCCAGCCCCATCTTTGGAGCCCATTATTCTACCTCCCATGGATGGAAGGGCATCCCGGAGGAAAAAACGCTTTAACGAAAGCATGGTAGATACAGTGTTGGTGCTGTGTGAATGCACCCTCAGAAAGGCTCCCCTCCTAGGTGAAAAGTGGGTTTTGGATCTCTGGAGTTCCTAGATAGAAGGGGTTGGGGGTTCGTCTGGGTCAAAAGGTGGGCTGGGCACTTGTCCCAAAGCTACCGTATTCCATCCGGCCTGCTGTCTTTACTTGAATGGTGTGTTTGTGGTGGTTTATGAGGGGGACACAGGTTAGAGATGGGAAGGCCTTGCACCGTGCAAACTAGGAGGGGGAAGAGGCACATCTTAGGTCAGGCTTTATAAATGATAGAGACTGGAAATCCAACATGTGCTAAAGCAGAGACACCAAACACAATAAATGAGGCACCTCTAAAGACTGGGATCATTTCGTCCCCTGTTTCCCTTACTGTGCGGGCAGGGAGGCAAGTCACAGGTGACCATATGAAGGTCAGAGAAGCTCCTCAGTCTTTCCTGAGGTTGAAAGAGCTTCGGCCCAGGCTCCATCAGCCTCTGTATCTGTCCCCAGAGTGATCAGTGACGCCGGTGACATCTCTAATCCCAGAGAAAAGAATTGCCTTCCAAATGCAGTGTCCAATAGACCTGGGGTTGCAGGATGAGGCTGGACTCAAATCCTGAAGATTTGTGCCCAGATCCCAACTCTCTTGCTTCCAGACTGAGAGTGGCCTTGGGCAAGTTTACTTACCTTCTCGGAGCCTCAATTTCCTCCTCTGGAAAATGGAGATAATAACTTGTGAGGAGATTGGATGATGTAATGCTTTCAAAGTCCAAATAAGAACTTTGTAATTTTTGAAAGAGTAGACTTTTTAAAGGCATATTCTCATTCTTTGAAAGGTGGTCATCCACTCAGGATCTCATAGCTCTCCTTAGTTAACTCTGTTTTCTGGAGCAGTCTGTTCTAGAACATTAGCAGTAATACAATGTATGGTCCCAGGCCTCTGCACCCTGGGTGAGAAGAGATGGAGGCCATTAGGTGGACTTTTTAAATCTTCTTTCTGCATCCCTAAGCCCTGCCTGGCTCTTCATGTTGGTGGTTGCCTGAGAATCCACGTCCCCCAAACTTGCACCCCAAGCCAGTGGTTGGGGGTAGGGCTGGTGAGAGAGTGAAATGTACCCTGGTCTGCACACCAGGGTGTTTCAGGCAAATGACCACATTTGAAATTTAAATAGCTGCTGCGCCTCCCCAGACTGTATTAACTTTCACCATTACCAGGGAGGAAGTTCACGATGGAACTCACGGGTCAGCCTGTGTGTTGATTTTGTCCCTGTGAATTATGGAGCCTGTCCCCAGCCTCCTCTGCCGAGAGAGAGGGAGATCAGAGGCAGCAAGCACAGTCTCTTTGTTAAGTCCTCCTGCAAGCTAAAAATTGTGATTTTGAACTTGCTTATTAAGGCCAAGACAGAATGTAGCCTTGACCTCAGACTGACACCTCCGTGGGCCCTGTGACAGTGGTGAGGTCACATTCTAGGGGCCCCATGCTCAGCTAAGGTTTGGGATGTTACTCTCTCCCAAGTATTCATGAAAAAGCTGATAACTAAACATGGGTGGAAGACTTTTCCAGAATTGTCCTCAGTGCACTTCAGGACAACCCTGTATCAGTAAGCTCTGCAATCCCCATGTTAGAGACTGGAAGGACAAGGCCCAGGCGGAAGTGAGAACCCTACTAGCATGAGTTGGGAACCACCTCCCAAACCAGGCTCTGGCCCTCGGGGTGATCAGAATGCTGATCTCTGCAAAAATGAGGATCGTTTACTGACTTCAGGGGTTGCTGTGAGGAGTAAATGAATGAAAGTGTGGAGTTGTGGGAATTGCGCTGAGTGACAGCTCTGTGGTTGGTTGATTTGCCTAAATCCCACCTGAGAAGGGTTCAGTGAAGCCCTTGCGCCTGTAGTCTTGGACCTGTAGTTCCATGCTCTGCCCCCAGGAGGCGCTATTCAGAGTCGCAGCTCTAACTCCCCTGCTTTCACTGTAGTCGGCACCCAGAGAGAGAGAGGGCGGGTCCCAAAGAAATTAGAAGAGGTGGGAACAAGATCATTTAAACTTACAGCATAACTCCAAACTGAGCCCAAGGCAGGGCCTGCAAAGCACCCACCATCAGCTACATCTGTAAACTGGGGCAGAGCCTACGTTTGTTCTTTGTGCGACCTCGGGATCACACAGAGTAGGTTTCGTGAATGAGTGCATGCATGAGCGAATGCATCCAAGCAGAATCTGGAGAATCACGAAGAAGCCTAGTGCTGAGAGGTAAGAGGCCTGAGGAGCCGGGCAAGGAAGGCTTGGCTTGAGCCGGGTGACCTGGGACCACTCTGGGGTTGCCATTTGCCAGTTGTGTGACCTTGGGTGAGGCACTCATGTGTCTGGGCCTTTCGGTTTCCCACTTGTAAAGCTGTAAGTGGGGGCCGGCTAGACTCCAGCGCTTTTAGAGCCAGTGTGCAAGGCTGCAGGCGGCCCAGGCCACACCTCAGGGGAGAGGCTCTGTGGCTGGATTCCTCTTCCTCTGCTGGTGGACCTGTTTCAGGGCACAGACAGGCCTGAAGAAGCTCTCTTGTTACCTAACTGCCTGCGTCAGCATCGTGTCTCCACATGGCATGTGGGACAGGTAACAAATGAGCATCCCAAAGTGTAGGCTGCAGGGAACCTTTCCAGATGCACTGCCTGCATCTCCCTCCCCGGCCAGGGGGCACCGAGCCTCTCAAGGGATGCCCCCCCCCCCCCAGCCTTCTACTTCTTTGGAATCTTTTGTTGGCCATGGAGCATAATAGCGACAGCAGTCATATGCTGCCTGCATATCCTCAGCCACATCACTTAATTTTTCAGTGTGCTGTTTCTGCATCTGAACATAAGGGTGATAAGATAGTCATTTCTGAAGGAAGGATGTGAAACTTAACTGAGATGGCAAGTTTAGCACCGTGCCTGGTATGCAGCAGGTGCTCAATAAATGTCAATGCTCTGTCTTCCCTTAATATTACTATTAATTTGCTGTCCAAATGATTAATGTATGGTTGCTGGCTGAGTCATGATCAGCCCATGGGGATGGGTAGGAAGTGATTTGAAGCATTTCTTGGGAGTCATTTTCCTCTGGTCTTATTCTTACAGAATTTCTCTCTCTCTCTCTCTCTCTCTCTCTTTCTTTCTTTCTTTCCCATTTTCATCTAGCCCCATAAGAGGGCAGAAGAAAATTCATATTCCCCTACTGGGTTAAGATACAGATCATTTAAAAAAAAAAAAAAGACTATTGAAATAATTCTGAATATTCTCAGATCAAGGAATTCAACATTAGAAAAAAATGTTGCCCTTTGCAGGGAGGGTGGACTGTGGAGCAGCCCCCAAGATATTACACAACTGTCATGTACAGAACGCTCTGCTTTGATAGGTTTGAAAGAAGTGACATTAAAGAGAGAAGTATATGGCACCATAGAGGATGGATTTGCTTCCTCTTGCTCACGACTTAATTTGAGACGAGGTTGGTGTACTTTGATACCTCTTTTTGCCCTCTTCCTTGCAAAATGTGAGGTGGAAACTTCATTTCTATTTCAGCTGGAGGCTGAGACTCCAAAGGTGAGCCCATTTACAGCACATTGAAGGCAAGGTTGTCTGCGACACCCTGTCACCCTCCCGCTGCTTTATGTGATGCTGAGCCCTTCGAAGGGCTGCACGAAATGGATGGATGTGCTCCCTGGAGTTCATAAATAACTATCTTTGCCTGCTCCCTTCTAATTCATCCTCCGCACAACCGCTGCAATGCACTGTCAAAAACAGATCATGTCTTACTTCAGATTCTCCAGGGGTTTCCTACTTCCCCCAAAGTCTGGGCCTCTTAGCACGACTGAGAAGGTGTTCAGGATCTGACCCCTGCCTGCTTCTCTATCTCCAGGGCTCTTCTGTGCTCCCTCCACCCAGCCAGTGCTCCTCCCAGACAGCAAGATGCACATATCAGTCTTGCCTCCCTGCTTTCTGCGGCCTCTCACCTGGGATGTCCACCCTCTCTGTTTAATTCCCATTTGCCCCTTGAGACTCTGCTCAACTATCAACGTATCGGATAATAATAATACTATTACAATAATAATAGCCGACAGGTATTGAGTGTTTCCTGGATACCAAACACAGAGTGAAGCACTTTATATACATTTATGCCTGTGTAGTATTCATGGCCAAACCATTATTAACCTTTGATCCCCCATCTGGATAAAGATGTGCCTCTTTTGTGCTCCTGCAGCATTCCTGGTACAGACTGGATCCTAATTATTGACTTCTCTGCCTCCTGCACAGGACTGTGAGCTCATTCATTCATTCACTCATTCATTCATTTGGCAAGCAAACTCGTTCATTCATTAGTGACCTCTGGATTATGTGACAGGTACTGTGTTTGGTACTAGAGGTAAGAGTGACTCAGACAGATGAAAAGATCCCTGCCCTCATGCAGCTTACAGAACTGTCCAGAGGTGGGTCATGGAGGGGGTTCTTAAAATTTAGAAAAACGTGTCAACAAAATAATCACCGGTTGTAATAAGTGATGGTTGAAAAAACAAAACACGATATGATACAGGATAATGAGGCAGGGCTGAACCACCTTTAGACAGAGTGGCATGGAAAGCTTCTTGGATGGTATGACATTTCTATTCAGAACTAAAAGAAGAGAAAGGGACAGCATGGGGAAATTGGTCTAGGTCTAGGGAACAGCATGTGTAAAGGCCCTGTGGCAGGAAAGAGTTTGTCATGCTCAGGGAACTGATAGGAGGCCTGGTTGGCTAGATAATCACAGTCACGGGGGAGCAGCATCAGGTGACACTGGAGACCCTGGGGCTTGAGACCAAGGGTAAGAGCAGGGATTTTATACTAAGGGCTATAGGAAGTCATTGGAGGGCTTTGAACAAGAGAGTGAAAGGATGTATTTACATTCTAATTCCTCTGGAAGCAGAGAGTGAATGGGATGGGGCAAGAATGAGATGGGAGAAGAATGGGAAGACCGGCTGAGAGTTGTTGATACCCCCAGATGAGAGGGGATGGTGGCCTGGGGGAGGGTACCAGTGAGGATAGAGATGTACACAGACTGGAGCTAAGCTTTGAAGGTAAAGCCTGTAGGACTTGCTGTGGTTCTGCATACAGGGGAGGGGAGCTGGAGGGATCACAATGACTCCCAGATCTCCAGCTGGAGAGATGGAGGGGATGGCGGCCCTGTTCACTGAGTGGGAGAGGAAGGGGGCAGGAGGAAGGGAAGTCCAGAGCGCAGGCAGAATGCGCAGTTCTTAAAGGTAGCCATGTCTCACTCACTGTGTACGCCCCCCAGCACTTAGCCCTGTGCCTGGCACACCGGAAGTGTTCCTAAATTCTTGGTGATGAATACATATCCAAGTCTGTCTGACCAAAGGGGGCTTCGGCCCTGATCCCTGCTGATGCAGAGCTGATTGGGGATACGCAAGGGACCCACACTTGGATAGGCCACAAGCAGGAAAGTCTTAGTGGTTTTCAGGCCATGGGGCAGACTGACAATGCTTGGCTCCCATTTAAAAAGTATTAAGAAACGAGGGGCACCAGGGTGGCTCAGTCAGTGAAGCGTCCGACTTTGGCTCAGGTCATGATCTCACAGTTCATGGGTTCGAGCCCCGCATCGGGCTCTGTGCTGACAGCTCAGAGCCTGGAGCCTGCTTCCGATTCTGTGTCTCCCTCTCTCTCTGCCCCTCCCTCACTCACATTCTGTCTCTCACAAAAATAAAGAAACACTAAAAAATGTTTAAAGAATTAAGAAATCCAAGTCGGAGGCAGCAGAGCATCAGCCACGCAGGAGATGCTGTGTGACAGGAGCCCGTCCTGCTGCCGGGGAGGAAGCCTGCGCTTCCCAGGGTTCCTGAAATCAAGTCTGAAGAACTTCCCTTAGAGGCAGCAGGAGCTTGATGTGCGAGCTGGGGAGCCGTTCAGCGGTACATCCACATCCAACCCAGTGATGTGTCCTTGCTGCCTCTTGGGGCACGCCGGGGTGCAGCAGGCGGTGGCCCGACTGGAGGTGGGAAGGCAGACGCAGCAGCCCTTGACCTCTAAACTCCAGGCCCCAAAGGCATGGAGACCCCAGGCCCCCATGCTGGGGGAGGGGATGCATTTTCACTGCTTTCCTTTACTCCCCACTCTCCTTGAATATTTATTAATATTCAATTCTCTCTCTGTTAAGTTCGGTTACTTTGAATTATAATAAATAGTAATAGCAAATGACTGCTAATTCCTCAGCTCTTGGTAAGTGTCACCTTATCTGCAGGTGAGCCCTATTTAGCCTGAGGTCACACAGTGAGTGAGGGGCAGAAAAAACCCACAAAATCCAGTGAGCCGTTTAGACTGCTGGCCCTCTGCTCCCAAAGCTGGGGCATGGGGCCGCATGGCTGGGAGAGGCTTAGGCAAGTCTCCTCACCTCTTTGAAAAACTCTTACCTCCTTCGGTTGTGGACGTGATGATGTGAGTCTGTCTAAAGCCAGTCAGACTGGCTCCTGTATCTGACATGGAGAAGGTTGTTTGGTTCATGTAATTCCTCCTGGTTAAGGGATGGCGTGCCCAGATCCCCTGCTCACGGGAGAATGGCAACAGGTGGGGAAGAAATACTTGCACATCTGCGTTTGTCCCCAAACCCAATGAAGAGTCAGATTCACGGTTCTTTCACACCTTTTGCCCATGCTGGTCTTTCTGCGCGGAGTGCCTCCTCTCAGTGGGCGACCCCGCAAGCCCCGGTTGTGATGGGTTTACTTTTTGGTGTGGTTTTTTATGTTGGAACCCCTGGAGGTGTGAGCAGTATCTCACTCAGTTCTCAGTACGTAGTGTGTCCTGTGTCAGTTAGATATTACTGGATTGCAAAACACCCCAAAACCCAAATCACTTAAACAATAAGGATTTATTAATACCCACAAGTTCAGGGGACAGCCGGATGGTTCTTCTGGGCTCCCCTGGGATTTCTCGTGCATCTCCCTGACTCAGAAGGTCAGGGAGTCCTGTCTCCTGGGCCGGGCTCTTCTCCACACTCTATTATGCTGGAGCAAGCTAATCAGGTTCATTCACATGGCCATGCCAGGGCCCCAAGAAAGAAGTAGAATTCAACAGGGTTTCTTTAGGTCGAGGCTCAGAATCGGAGCACGGTCGCATCGACTGCATTTTTGTGGCAGCACAGAGCAAGTGTGGAAGGGCAATACCAGAGTATGAGTCAGGGAGGCCTGAGAAATTGGTCACAGTGTATAGTAAATGTTTAGAAAGTAAGTGAATATGCACCCAACACGTGGACCATTTTAAACCTTTTCCATTGCTAGAGATTGTTTGTATCCCCTGCAAAATTTATTTAGCCTGACCCCTAAAATGGTGGTGTTTGGAGGCAGGGCCTTGAGGAGGTCATTATGTCATGAGGGTGGAGTCCTCATGAATGGGATTCGTGCCTTTAGAAGAGAGACCCCAGAGTCTTCCTTTTGGCCATTAAGGTTATACTAAAATGCCAGCATTATGAACCTGGAACCAGGCTGTCACCAGACACTGACTCTGTCAATGCCTCCATCTTGAACCTCCCAGCCTCTAGAACTGTGAGCTTTAAATTTTTATTGTTTATAAGCCATCCAATATAAAGTACTGTGTAATAGAAGCCCAAACTGAGACATCAATATTAACACATTGAATCCGGACAGCAACCGCCTGAAATCGTTACTAAGTTTTATCCCCATTTTATACATGAAGAAACAAGCACAGAGAGGTTATATAATTTGCCCAAGTTCACACAGATAGGTAGTGGTGGAGCCTGGAGTCGACCTTGAGCAGTTTGGCTCTAGGAACCAGGTATATGGCCACTAAAGTAATCTTACTGCCTCTCATTAATCCTGGGCACCCCTTAAGAATGTTCAGAGCCACTTCTGCAGGCTGGGAATAATTGTTTGACAAGCTCATTTTTGATGGCAGTAGTTGTTTTAAAGCTGAGGGTGTGGAACTTTGAGTTAAGACCCTCACAGCTTCATTTAAATACAAATGGTCTCAACGGCTATCCCAAATGTTAATGCCCAGCAGCAGAGCCCGCTAACGCTAACGGAAAGATAGACTCGGAAGTTTTATTAACTGTCACCATGGCAATTTCGAAGACATTGGTTATGCCGAGGGACTTCCTGATACTTCTTATTCATAATGGCGCTGGCGGGTCCCAGGCAGACTGATCTATGGCTTTTAATCAACTAATGGATGGGGTCTCTCGGTACAGATACACAGTGTTCAGTCTGGTTAGAGCAGAAAGGATTCTGTGAGCTCAGAGCTGTCCCGGCTCCCAGACTAGGAACAGAGCCTTTCTGGGCAGACGGTGAGAACACGGCCCAAATAGCTTCATAAAAAGCTGCAGTGTCACCCACACCCCTGGAGGCACGGCCTCAGCTGCCGGTTGTGTGCCAAGCCTCGTGGCCTGTCCCTCTACCTGTAGTTTCCTGCTCGGCCGGGTGGACCGATGCTCGGCCGGGTGGGCCGCGGGAGACAGTGGCCCAGGGCTCACTCCGGGAGAGGCGTCCGTGCACTGCAGTAACAACCAAGGCTTTGGCGACAGAAAGAAATGGGTTTGAGTCCCTGCTCTGTCCATTAGTGTCTGTGTGACCTCAAGCAGCTTGCTCGAACGACCTTGCCAAGCCCCAGTTTCTTCCCCTGTAAAATGGGAATAATAAGCAGTGAACAAAACAGATGAAAATCCTTACTTTCTTGGACGTTACAAATGTAGAGGATAGACTATAAAAAAATAAAAACTAAACTACGTAAGATGTTAGAGAAAAATGCAGAGAGGGAGCTGGGGAGTGCTGGGCTTGGATTTTAAGACGGCTGGTCAGAGACAACCTCAAAGATGAGGTGATCTTGAACAAAGCCTTGAAGCAAGTGAGGAAGCACCCGTGTGCCCATCTTGGGGAAGAATGTTCTGGGCAGAGGGAACAGCAGGGGCGTGGCAGCCGGAAGGCAGATGGGCACAGAGGCCAGTCATCAGGCTCTAGCTCATATGCCTGCACTTCCCTTCCACCCCGCCCTGAGCGCGGAGGTGTCCATCCACCCAGGCGGCCTGGCCCTCCGAGGGCCTCCTGAAGGTGGGCTGAGCTCCCCGCTCCTGTGCTCTGCTCTAGACGCCCATCTGTGTCTCCCTTTCATCTCTCCGCAGAAGGCAGAAGCCAAAGCTGCCCTGCTGGTGAAGACAGAATTAGCTCCAGGAGCCCACGGGAGGACCCCACGGGGAGCTTATGTGGGGGAACTGGAGGCAGAGAGTCCCCAAAACAAGCTGGCTCCCTCCAGCCTGCCGCTCCTGTGTCCTGGGACACTCCCTTCCTTCTTACCTTCTTCAGAAGCAGTTTCTCCCCAAACCCCCAACAGGTTTCCAAGCCACCTGTTTTCTCTTGCAGACTCACCAGCCCCTGCCTTTTCCCTGGTAAGAAAATGGAGAGACAGAAAGAGCCTTGGATTTGGGGGAGAAGGCCTGGGATCTGGGTCCCACTCTCCACTTAGCAGCTGTGTGACCTTAGACAAGTGCTCTGACCTCTCTGAGGAAACCCAGTCTCCCTCCATGGTCGTTATGATATTACACTGACACTGGCTGGGAAAATGGGTTGAGATCTCCAAGTTCTCCCAAAGAGGGGCCACAGTGTTGCTTCCTTTTCCATGCTACACTGGGGGGTCTGAGGGCTCTGTGAGGCACTGAGAGGGGGTCCCAGGCACGGGGTGGGGAGAAGTACTAAATAATTTAAGTCCTCGCTCCCTAGACTGGGTCGAGTACTGTCTCCACCCAAAATTCGCGTCTGCCCGGAGCCTCAGAAAGTGACCTTATTTGGGAAGAGGGGCTTTGCAGATATAATTAGTTAAGATGAGGTCATGCTGGACTAGGTGGGCCTCTAATCTGGTGTCCTTATATAAAGAAAAGAGGACGCACAGAGAACAGACACAGGGGAAGAGGCCACATGAAGACGGAGGCAGAGACGAGGGATGCAGCCATGAGCCAAGGAGCTCCAGGGTTGCCGGAAGCCGCCAGAAGCAGGGAGAGGCTGGAGACAGATTCTCCTTTAGAGCCCCCAGAAGGAACAGCTCGGGTGGCACCTTAATTTCAGACTTCTGAGAAGAGATTCTGTTATTTTAAGGCACTGAG
>NW_027529624.1:2580626-2687057 GCF_008692635.1 Crocuta crocuta
ACAAATACCCAGGCCTCCCCTTTGGTTTTCAAGTCCTTGATTCTTACGGCTTCTGAAAAATCAATTTGGCCTGAAAAAGAAAGGATGGTAGGAAAGCTGGGGAGGCAAAGGACGCCGATAAGCCTGGAGTCAGAAACCCAAACCTCAGACATTCACAGCAGCCCCGAAGCCTCCAGAGAAAGAAAATAAACCAGGCCTAGAGCTGGGAAGCTTGAGCGGGGAGCTCTCCGCTTAATCAGGTGTCTTCCTGCTGGCATGATTCCAAAGCTGGCCAGACTTAAAAGTTGCTAATGAATAAATAAGGAGGGCGAGCTGGAGCCAAGGTTCCTCTGGAGAGTTCCAACTGATTTTGGATCTCGGGTTGGGGCAAAGAAGAGGGTGTCCCAGGAGAAGATGGTCTGAATGGGAGAAAAGAGTCCAAGTCCTTCCTGTTGCTGGTTGCCCTTTGGGGTCCCTGGAGAGAATTGTAAGGCTTAAATCAGCTTCAGTTTGGTGGGGCTTTGCAGACCCTGGGAATCTCTGTAAATTTTGCACTCTTTATTTGTAGAAAAGTTGAAGTCTTATTTTCATTAACGCCTTTGAAAGAAGTGAGATTTTAATATTGGTTTAATATTCAGTGAGTACAACTATCTGGAGTGCATTTTGGGCTCTCCTGCAATTTCACTTGTAGTTAGAACAGTTTTTGAGAGTTGAGAAATCCTCTGAGCAAGTGTTTTGGGAGAAGCAGAAGCTTCCCTGGGAACTAAGGGGTGGAAATGTGAAAGTCAACACAGATTTGTGGAGCCCTCCCGTGGGCCTGGCATTGTGCCAGGCTGCGTGGGCAATTTGGAACAATGAGAACATGATGATGGTGGCACTCACGGGTGACAGTGGCGGAGGCGATGATGGTGGTGATGGTCATGGTCATAGTCGTTGATGATGGTGGTGATAGTAGCCTTTAGTGAGCACTGGCTATGTACCTGGCCACAGTGCTAAGCACTTTGCATACATGATTCATTTCAACCTTACAGGTTCCCTACGAGGGAGGTTCTGTGATTTCCCCCTATTTTATGCGTGACATGACTGAGGCACAGAAGGGTTAAATAACTTGCCCAGAATCACACAGCCAGTAAGCAACCGATCTGGGATTTGCACTAATACAGTCAGACTCCAAAGCCTGTACCTAAGCCACAGAAACTCCGTATGTGATAAGGACTTGCAGTAATGATGATAAGAACAGCAATAACAGATGTGATCGGTTAAGCTGCTACTTTGCACCAGGCATGTGCTGGGTGCTTCATAAACATTCTCATTTAATCTCCTCAACAGCCCCACAAGGGGCTTACCCTCATTTTGCAGATAAAGAGCTTGCCCTAATGCTGTGTGAAGGGGCCTCAACCAGCCTCCCTTTCCGTTTTTGCTTCTAGAGAATGCTGTCCCTGCCTGGGATCAGAAGAGATGGGGATTCTGGTCCCTACATTGCCCCTCTAGGACGATCCGCCCCCATCTCGGGGCCTCTGCCGTTCCATCTGAAAATAAGGAGGACACCAGGTGATGGCTATAGCTCCTCTGAGTCCACCCAGGGTGAGAAAGTGCAGGCTCAAGGGGCTGGTTGAGCCAGGTTTGGGGACAGTTGCAGTCTGGCTTTGCATCTTACATTGTGTTGGACACACGGTTTTCTGAGTGGAGCTGACTCAATCTCTGGTCAGATGTAGTTTAGCTACATGGGGAAGGTTGAAAAGGAGTTTGAGAGCCATGAAATGTGTATGTGGAGTGTGTGTGTGTGTGTGTGTGTTTGCATTGCACGTTGCAGTGGTCAGATAAGGCATCTCTGAGGAGGTGGTGACATTTGAGCAGAGACCTGAGAAAAGGGAGGAACTGAGCCATCTGGTTATTTGAAGGAAGGGTACACCAGGTAGAGGGAATGGCAGGTGCTAAGATCCTGGGATCTGAGTAGGCTTATCTGTTAGATAAGGAGTTCAGTATATTTAAAGTGATGATTCTCAGCCAGGGGCCATTTTACCTGCTCAGGGGACATTTGGCAATATCGCAGATGACAGCTGGTGAGGTGGTGATGCTACTAAATGTCTGCAGTGCACAGGACAGTCCCCTCCCCTGACACACACACTAAAGATGATCTCCGATCCCAAGTATCAGTCATGCTCAGATTGAGAAACCCTGATTTAGGTTTGGGGGAAGGGCAGGAGAGAGAGTGTTGAGAGTTGAGGGCAGAGAGGGGCTACATGAGCCCAAGGACCATGACAAGGATTGCAGTAGCATTTGTCACAGTGTGACAGTAATGACTATTATCATTAGTAGTAGTAGTAGCGCATCAAACTCCCCCAGATTATCCTACAAACCATATAGTGTTCTAAAGACTTGGTACATATTAATTCATTTAAAACTCACAACTCCCCAGTGAGGTAGGTGCCATTACTAACCACATGTTAGAGATGAAGGACCCAAGGCAAGGAAGTGCAATGACCTTCACAAGGTCACATGTTTTAGGTGGTAGTGCCCAGAATCTGACTCAGCAGTCTGGCTCTAGAGCACAAGTTCACGGCCACCAGGCTTCACTGTCTGTGTTAGGATCATCCATGTATGTCTCTGTCCCTCCCCCACACCTGTGAGCCTCTTTAATACCTGTGTATCCCCAGCACCCAGCATGGGGGTTGGCACATAGTAGGGACTCAATGATGGCTTCTTCTATGCAAATGGGCATGCAGGTCTTAGATTTAAAAACAAATTCAGTCCCTTCATTCTGAAAGTGTGGGCATCTGGCTTAGGGGCGGAGAGTGCTGGAAGACAGATAGGTAAGGGCTACATGCCAGGGAGGAAAGTAACAACCAGGAACTCTGCGCTGGGGTCAAGCTTACCACTGTTGTCCCTTGATCACTAGGCTGTTCCTGGTGTCTCGCGCTTCAGGCTTTGGGCTTATCTGCCTGATCTGATGGGCTCATGCATGTGTGCATGCATGTACACACACACACTACACACACAGACACCCTCCCCCCCCCACACACACACACTACTCCTCTGTTTGTTTTCCCTGCTCTTGTAGGAAATAACTCTTCTCTGCATTTCATACTGCCTCTCAGCACTATTCGCGTATCACTCATTCATTCATTCATTTCACAAAATCACTCATTAAAGCCCTACTGTGCCTCTACATTGTGCTAGAGACAGAGGACACTGAGCTGCACAAAACAGACCAGTGCAGGGAAGACAGACAGTAAACACCTCTAATAAGCGGAGCCTTTTTATAATAGGCTATGAAATAACCAGTCCCCCAGACCGCTGCTGCCTGCTGTGGGGAAAAGTCTGCATGAGCAGCTTGTGGTAGAAGGTGGGAGCCCGAGGCCCAGAGGATGAGGTGGGGGTGGTGGTGGTGGGAAGGGCCTGCATGAGGGAAAAATGAAGCAAACAGGAGTCGGAGTTAGATCTGCTCTTGCGAGGGTGGAGAAGAGAGCAGAGTGAGATGGTGGGAGGCTTGGGACCCCAAAGAGCAGAGGAGTAAGATGTCGTCCTGTGGGGTACACTTAAGAACAGGACCTTACCTTCAGTTTAAGATGGGCTGTATTCCTACAGTGGAAACATCGCCTCCGTGCCAGCAGCCGCCCCAACTGCAAATGTGCAGCAAAGGCTGCTCTTCCGACAGATGCTTTGTGAGGTAGATTGGTGGTGGGCATCGGGAAGACTCCGGTTACTGTGTGAATGAGACAGCCCAGAGGAGGAAAACTGGAGGCTGCAGAGGCCTGTAGACCCTGGGCTCTGCAGACAATGTGAGGGAGGCTTTGGACTTGAGAAAGGTGTGAAATTGGGAGTTGGTGCCTGACCTGTCTGGATTCCAGAGAGGAGGCAGGGTCTGCTGGTTTCCGGTCAAATGCTCAGTGGAAAGTGCCCCTAGAGAGCTAACCAGGAGCCTTGCAGCTCTGAGCAGGGCCAAGAAGGACACAGCAATTCATTCTGAGCCCGTTGGGATCAATATATGCCTCACCGAGGAAGAGCCATTTGAGTGGGTTCTGTAGGATGGATAGGAGTTGGCCAAAGAGTAAGAGGAATTGGGAGGCAAATCAAGGCAGTAAGGAACGGTGTTTGCAAAAGCCGTGGGAGTGAAAGATCCCAGTGTGTTCAGAAACCTGCGTGGTTGGCTCTTGGGTGGGAACAGGAGTGTGTGAACACCACTAGGCCTGGGGAGGTGTGCTGGGAGCAGAGTCTACAGGGCTTTGCATCTGTGGAGGTAACTCATCAGAAGTTCCCCCGTGTGCGTGAGCAAGGCTGTGCAAAGTGCAGGAGCTGAGAGCCCAGTTCGGGAGCTGGTTGGCCTGGGGATCAAGCCTGCTTCTTCTCCCCAGCTCTACCTTTCCACATTTCACTCTCCTCTGCAGAGTAGGGCTTCATACTCCATTATCTGCAACTCCAAAACCCAGAACGCTCTGGAAACCAGAGGCATTTTCTCCATACACTGGCAGAAGTTCTTTCGGTGCCTCAACCTGGCCCAGAGGACATGAGGCTCTCGTTGTCTTATTATTCCAAGTGAGATCATCCCTACGAGTTGCTGCAGATATGGGAAGGTCATTGATTATGGACATCTTCCTGGATCCTCTGTGCGTTTTAGTAATATACAGCACGTCCGCGATATCATCTTTCTGAAATGCAAACATTTCTTAATTCTGAACCACGTCTTGGCCCCAAGGGCTTATGGAAAAGGGATTGGGTGTCCGGAGGGTCAATCTCGTAGGGTTGTTGAGGGAGATAAAAATCAGTTTGTTCAAGTAAAGCACTTAGAACAGTGCCAGACAGCACATGGCGGGCATTCCGTAAAGGGCAACTGTCCATGTGGTTACTTTGGCGAGCTGGAGTCTTAGCCGGAGCCCACGGTCGGCAGAGTCGGGGGGCTTCGAACTGAACAGCCAGGTGGGGTAGAAGAGCCATCTGCGTGGCGGCCCTCCTCAGCCTGGCTGGGACCACATAAAAGCGGGCCTTTGTGCCATGCAGATGCAGAGAGCAGCCGTCATGCCCCTTCTGGCCAGCGTCCCAGGGGGGCCTCCTGTGCCCGCGGCAAGACCAGCCCGGCCTGGCGTGTCACAGACAGCCTCCAAGCTCCTGGCAGCCCGAGCTGTCTTATCACCCTCTTGTCCAACGCACCAGCTGGGGCACTTGATAATTGCTCACTGAGTTGAAGCCTATCTATTGACTCTAAGCAGACGCTAACTGTAGACCTGATTAAGATGCCGCGTTCGTGCGCAGCCCTGAGACACACACGCACACATGCTCGCACAGCCACACTCGCGCGCGCGCGCACACCCACACACACACACACACACACACACACACGCCAAGACCCAGTCTGTATTTTGACCCCCTCAGGGATCGGGAGAAGAGTGGCACTCGTTTTTGTCTTGCTTGTCTCTTTCAGAGAAAGGGACTTTAGGGTAAGGACCAGGAGAAAATGCTTTGTTTTACATCAGAGGTTACCCCACCTTTTGTTTACAAGGGGGAATGGTTTCCTTATGCATTTTTTTCTCCTTTCTGGAGCCACTTTGCTGCCTGCCATTCGATAATGAACAGAGAGCAGAGGCGTGGCTGGCTTCAGGGGGCTCCAGATGTGGCCACCAGCTGATCCCTCCAGATGTGATCCACTTAAAGGGACCGGAAGTCCCCCAGTCATGTGCAGGAAGAGGCAAAAGGCGATGCCTGCAGAGACCCCCCGCCCCGGTCTTTGCCTTGACTTGAAAAGTTCTTGGGCTTTGCCAAAACTTGCCCGTGCTTTTTACAACCAGGACATGCCAAGCCCATTCTTAGCCCCTGGATTTTCACATATGAGCCCTTCCTGCAGGAGCTGAGGTCAGCCGAATTCAAAGCGAAACACGCCTCTCAGAAGGCTGGGCAGCAGGAAACTGGCATTGTGTTAATCAAGCCAAAATGGGGGTGGGGGGGGATCTGAAGATCAAGAGCTCCCTGGCAGCAGTGAAGGGAGAGCCTGAGCCAGCCGGCAGCGTGGGATATTAATTTTTCACTTCTGTGGGCCTGGCAGGAAAAAGGGCTTTCTCCCCCTTTATGCTGGGAGAGAGGGAAGCTGGCCAGACAGTGGGCTCGTGAGCAGGTGGGGTTTAAGGGGGCTCTGCCTCCTAGCAGGGGGCCACTGAGGCCGTGGAAGCTGCAGAGAGCCAGGGATATGAGTGTGATCAGCACACTGCTAGGCACTGCGGGTTGGGGCGGGAGACCTTGAGGATGACCATGAGAATGAACGGTGCCTCTTCAAAGGTCCGCTGTGGGTGAGGCTGGGTGGGGAAGGACGAGCTATAAAGAGGAGCAGCCCCTGGGTTATGGGTTCTGAGCTGAGTGGTTCTTCCTACCCAGGGAAGGGAAAGAAGCCATCATATATTAATATACAAGGTTTTTCAGCAAGTATTTTATTGAGCATCTATGATGCCTTAGGCACTGTTTTTAGGCAAGGGGGATACAGAGATGAACAAGATAAAGAAGCCCGTGCATCATGGAGCTTACATTTTGGTGGGGAGCAGGGAATAATAAGTAAGTCAACAAATACATGAATACTATCATTTCTGATTTGGATAAATGCTGTGTAAAAAACAGCAGGATAGGGGAGGAGGAAGGAGGTGGGTGTTCTTCCTGCTGCTCTTGATCTAATAGTTAACATTCATTGAGTGTTTACTCTGCCCACACATTTCTTTCTAGGAGTCTTAAATCTGTGGTTTATAACATTTAACCCTCATGGCCACTCTGTGATCTGAGTGTTGTTTTTCCTGTGACACCTTCGGAGTGGTTGAGGCTTGGAGCCATTAGACCCAGATGACCTTGCTGAAACGCGGTCCAGCGGACATGAGCCGGGCTACCTGACCTCAGAGAATTTCACCCAGGTCACCCAACCTTTCCACACCTCAGCCTCCTCATCTGTGAAATGGGGATGGTTCGTGTGGGGATCTTAGGGGTTCAATAAATAACACCTCTCTTCCCATACTCCCTAAGTCTGGAATTAACAGAGAGAGAGAGAGAGAGAGTCAACTAGGCAGGCAGACAAGGATAACGATATTGTCCTTCTGATGGGGGGAGGCTGGGTTGAAGGAAGTGGCTTCCCTGTGGGGCCACAAGGGGCTTTTTAATGCCAGACCCTAGCCCTTGGCAGCCCCAAACAGACATGTCCCTCCCCTGGAGACACAGAGCCTGAGAGGTTTTGCATAAAGGGACCCCGCAGGCAGAACCTAGCTCCTGTTGGCCACTCACTCCCAGAAACAGACAAGAAGGGAGAGAGGAAGGAGTTCAGCTTTTTCACCACCAACACGGCATAGCCTGGGTTCCATTGCTGGCTTTGCCTTTTACTAGGTGTGTGACCTTGAACAAGCTGCTTCACATTTCTGGGACTCAATTGTCTCATCCTTAAAATGGGAACGACACTGGCACCCATCTCATAGGGTTCCCGTGAGGAGTAAGTGAGATGACACATGTCAGTCAGTTAGGACAGGGCCTGGAACATACCAGGGTGGAGAGAGTGAGGCAACAGGCTGGCCATTCCCACCAAAGCCCTCTACTCTGAAGCACAAAGCCAGAGAGAGGAGGTTCCTCTACCAGCAGGAGTGTGCTTGTCAAGTTCACCTGTTAATATGAGGACAATGCCTGATAAATAGAAAGTGCTCGATAGATAATAGTTTGAACCATATGAGGCTGTCAGTAGTCAATTCTTTTCTGACTTACAGAAATGGCCGTTTCATCTGGTCTGACCCAGTAGTTATTACTGTTAGCAGGTGCTGCTGGCAAGGACCCAATAAATGTTTGGTTCCTTCCTCCCAAAGAATCTGGTTGGACTAAGCCAACCTTGGAGGCCCAGGGAAAACCGAGATTCCCACCCTCCCCACCTCCACTTTGGCCCAACTTCCCTCGGGCTGCTGGCCAGGCACCTTGGCCCTGGGCATGGCGGAGGGCCTGGGCGGCCACGCTACCCCCGGGAAGCAGGTGGGAGAGGTGTGGTCGTAGGAACCAGCATGGACACGACCCTTCACAGAACTGGATACACCCAATTTATCACTTGTGAGCAGGCTGCCATCTGTGGGGTCACCCCCGGGGCCTCGTCACTTAGCGCATATGCTAATTAAAGGCAAGATTAACCGACCCCGGGTCTGGTGGCACCTCTCCCATTGCCTGGGTCTGGCTGACTGGACCTCAGCTGGGAGGGGCTGTCTTGGCTTCTTGGGATGGTGGCCAGAGCAGAGGAAACCCACCCAGAATGGAGACTCGGGGGAGAAGGCACCGAACCATCTGGAAAGCTGGAGTTAGCCGGATGCCTCACTAGCCATCTGGGTGAAACGAGAGCTTGGCGTGATGGGGGAGAGACAGGAGAGGGGGGTGTGCTGTGGAAGCTTTATTCTCCTTGGCATCCCCAGCACCTTAGAACGGTTTTTGGGAATTGTTGCTGTCCAGGAACAGATGTGAAGTACCCAGCGTGCCAGGCATGAAGGAGGCATTCAATAAATAATAAATTGTTGAATGGCAAGATGCATGGGTGGATGGGACCGTATGTGTACAGTTAGTGCTCAGTACGTTTTTTTCACAAATCCTTACATGGTGCGTTGAGTCAAGTGTTCCTCTGAGCATTTATATGTATATAGCAACTCAGTGGATTCTCGTAAGAACTTCATGAAAGATTTTATCGTCTTGCTTTGTGAACGAGGAAACGAAGACAAATTAAGTAACCAGAGTGAAGTCACAGACCTAAGGACTGTTAGGGAAAAGAGAAGGATCACAAGATGTGGGAAGATCTTGAGGGGTTATATGGGTGAACCTACAGAATCTGCTCTCTCTCTCTCCCTGGAATCTTAGGATTGGGAACAGAAGTAGGCGTCCCCACTGCAGGTCAAGGGGAGAAGAGAAGAGAGTGCAGAGGAGAGGAGGTAGTTGTAGTAAAAGCAACACTAGATATTGAACCCTCGCTGTGTGCCAAGTTCTGTACCGTGCCATCGAGATATGTCATCTCATCTAATCCTTAGAGCAGTAGCCCTGGGGGGTTTGTTCGAGTTTTGTTCCCAGTGTGTAGTCTTTACGAATGGGATCTGTTGCAAATGGCCCTGGAGTCTCTGGGAGAGAAATAGAGCAGCAGCCTCTCTGTCTGCAGTCCAGCAGCTCAGGCTTTAAGATGGACCAGTGGGGCTCCATGGACTCATCCATCCTGAAGTCCACGGTTGGGTAAGCTCTCCGTGCCTCCGTATCTTCATCTGCAGAATGGGACTCAGAGCACCTTCTTTATGAAGCTGTGAGGCTCAGTGGCATAGCGGGTGCCAAATTCCCCCTCCTGCCTGGAGTTCTGAAATGTTGGTTCCCTTGCCTTAGACTTTCTTCCCAGACAACTGCACATGGGCTCCAGTCATTGAGACTCCCAGACCTTCCTCTTGGACCTGGTTATAACCCTGCCCCCGCGTAGACAGAACAGGGACTTGGGGTGACTAGTCACCCCGGCTCCTGGCCCAGTGGAGTCTCTGAGGCTCCTCAACACCTCCTAAACCTAGAAGTAAAGTACCTGGTCATTACCAGGAAGGATACTGAAGACAAAACACCAAGGGGCTTGAACATGCCTGGTGTGACAGAGCGCAGACTCTCCATCCATCCCAGTTGTTTCTACAGCAAAGAAAGACCCAGACTGGAAAAGTCCAGATCAAGGCAGTTACAGTGATGAAGGGCTGTGAGTGGCTGCCATGGATGTGAACAGATAAACCTCAAAGGCCTCTCCAGTCTAGGAGGATTAAGGCCAAGAAAGGCTGAGATGGCAGCCTATAAAATGTCAAAGGGAAGTGGTAGGTAGAGCAAACACAGGACGGTAGATGCCCCTGTCTTGCCAGAAGCCAGGACAAATCAAAGCATAGCTTTAGGGAGAGGGTAAAAACATGGACCCTGGCACCATACTGCTCACTTTGAAACCCTGCCCTACCAATTATTAGCTGTGTGACCTTAGGCAGTTTACTTGGGCTCTCTGTTCTTCAGCTTACAGCTGTAAAATGGGCTAGTAGATAGAATCTGCCTTGCAGCGATGCTCCGATGAGTAAGTAAGATACTACCTGGAAAGGGCTTAGAACAAGGCTGGGCACAAACGTAGGAAATGTACAAACATTGGCTCTTACTGTTGTCATTATTGCCACTGGTGGGAACATCGGCTGTTCAGGTCAACAGAAGTTGATCTGATCTTCAGATCAGATCTGATCTTTAACTTGGGGCTGGGTCCTATGGCAAAAAGATGAATGGTGCCTGGAGGACCCCACAGGCTGGTGAGACAGGGCACAATGACAACATTGAGCACTGAGAGAGGTTTAGCTGAGTCTGGGAATGTTCCATGGAGCTCTTCGAGGAAGTCAGAGATATTTGGATGTGATCTCTGCCTTTGCATGTCCCTTAGCACCATCATCAGAGATAGTCCCCATCAGATGACAGAGGCCACCCTACTCCAGTGCCTCTTCTGTACAGATGAAGGTGACACTGAAGCTACCGGATCTCCAGGGATCAAAGTGAGTCCACAGCAAGCCAGTAGCTGAGTGAAGACAGAGGAGTCCCATGTGGCAGGTTTTTGGATCCCTGGTAACCTTCTTTCTTTTTTTTTTTTTTCATTCATGGACATCTCCCGGGGCGAGATGTGTTTAACCTGAAGTGTAATATACATACAAAAAGTGCGCACATCAGAAGTATACAGCTCCGTGAATTCTCACTGCTGGAGTACACCTGTGTTACCAGCCCCCAGACCAAGACTTGAGCATGACAGCCCCTTCCCTGTACCCTCCTCCAGTCACCACCCCTCACCAGGGCAGTGCCATCCTGACTGCAGCATGGATTAGCACCTGTGTGAACTTCCCATAAATGGAATCATGCAGGGTATAACTCTCATGCCTGGCTTCTTTCTGTTCAATATCATGTTCGTTGTGAACCCACGTTGCTGTGTGTAGCTGTATTTTATTATGTTCGATGAAGAAACCCCACTTTGATCTATCCATTCGACTATTGATGGGCATTAGGTGGTTTCCAGTTTGTTATGTTCGATGAAGAAACCACACTTTGATCTATCCATTCGACTATTGATGGGCATTAGGTGGTTTCCAGTTGGGGCTACCATAGATGGTGCTGCTGTGAGCCTTCTAGAACGTGTTTTTGGTGACGGTTTGCCCACAGTCCTGTTGGGTATATTCTTGTGGGTGGGATGGCTGATTCCTATGTGCTTAGACCTCCAGCATCAGGCTTGACAGGAGCCCCTCAGCCCACATTTACTGGGCATGGATTCTGAGCTAAATCCTATGCAGGGCTGCCCAGCCAGCCACCGCTGCTGAGCACCATCTCAACTCGCTGTCTCTCTAATACGGGTGTGACCCTGAGTCAGGCCCCTGGGATGGAGCAGCATGGGAGATTTATAACAAGATATCGACATATTTAAGGGAGTACTGCTCCAAACAGCAGGCCCTTTCTGAGTGATTAAAAGCCATGGGAAGCAGGGATGCTTGAGCAAAGATTAAGAAATCAGAGCCTGTTTCCTGAAACGGCTCAGCCTTGGGGCAGACAGGCTGGGACTGTGGAGCTGTCGCTGGACCAGTGATGTTGGAAAAGGGGATGTTTAGCCACATAGGAAGGCAGGGCATTAGAGAGAAATCAGAAAGTTTTAAGATTAGGATGCCCTTGGTGCTGGAAGGACAGATAAGGAGCGGACAGCCAAACGTACATTGGATCAGGGTGAATAATATGATGAACGTGTGGCACTTGGTGCCACATTGTACCAACCTTTAGCCCACTGCTTGGTTCCCAGCCCCCAGGGCTGCAGAAGTACCCCTCGAGGTGAGTTGAACACAGAGATCTAACCCACCGCCTTCCACTGAATCACATTCCCCCAGGCTGGGGCCACAGGAACAATATTTTTATACCAACCCCAGTAGTGATTCTGATGCCTAGCTAGGTCTGGAAAACTACTGCTTAAAGGGACCAGCCTCTTTGGCCCAGTGCCATCAAAAAGGGACTCAGCTTTCTTTCTTTCTTTTTTCTTAAATTTTTAAAAATGTTTTATTTATTTCTGAGAGAGAGACAGCATAAGCAGGGGAGGGTCAGAGAGAGAGGGAGATACAGAATCTGAAACAGGCTCCAGGCTCTGAGCTGGCTGTCAGCACAGATCCTGACATGGGGTTCAAACCCACGAACCGTGAGATCATGACCTAAGCTGAAATCGGACGCTTAACCAACTGAGCCACCCAGGCACCCCAGGACTCAGTTTTCTTCACTCACACCTCACAGCCTAAGCCCACTCCCTGACTTACCTGGCTTTCCCAACACGAGGTTTCTCAGGATCATTTTTTCCCCATGCACCCGATCTGGCTGCAGCATTAACTCCAGTCAGCAATGGATTTGCTGGAACATCTATCCCAGCTTGGCTTCCTCAGGGTGCTTTTAAGTAACACCCCTTCACACTGACCTCCCTCTGGTACCTTTTAGGGGACAGTTTCACCCCAGGCCCCAGATCAGGAAGCAATCTGTGTGCTCATGAGCTCAGTGGAAATCTGACTAGACCTTGACCTTCCCCAGCCTGTTTCCTTACCTGCAGACTGGAAAATAATAATAAGACCTCGATTCGTTTGCTGTGATTACCAAAGGCTGTGATGGACATACGGTGCTGAGCATGACTCAGCTGACAAGTTGGGTGCTCAGAGCACCTGCAACAGACAGAACCCCAGGGGGAGTGCAGACCATTTCTGCTGCCCAGGGCCTATCGCCCCAGCCTCCTGCCTGGTGGCCCTGCTCCAGTCTTGTCCCTTCTGGCTTTCTCCACAGAGGGATCCTGGTAGAGCCCAGATCTGACCCAGACCCTCCTGGGAGTCAACCCCTCGAGAGATCTAGGGCGAATCCTACAGCATCTCCCTGCAAGACCCTGGGATGTAGGGACTTAACACGAGCAATTGCATTTCCTCCTCTTAGCAAACTGGATGGCACTGTTGTCGTCTTCATTTTTATAAATATTTTTTTTAATATTTTTTATTTATTTCTAGGAGAGAGAGACAGTGTGAGCAGGGGAGGGTCAGAGAGAGAGGGAGTCACAGACTGAAACAGGCTCCAGGCTCTGAGCTGGCAGTCAGCACAGAGCCCGACACGGGGCTCAAACCCACAAACCGCGAGATCATGACCTAAGCGAAAGTCGGACGCTTAACCGACTAAGCCACCCAGGCACCCCTGTTGTCTTCATTTTTAAAAGTGAGGAAACTGAGGCCCAAAGAAGTCCCGATGAAGCTGGGCCTTGCACTGAGGGCATCTAACACCAAAGCCCATGTTCATGCCTTCGTACCAGTTTGTTCTCTGGCCTTCCCCCGGCCACCATGGGCAGATGTCTGACAACAGAGCATGCCGTGCCAGGTAGGACCGCCTGGCATGGCCAGAGAGCATCGTTACAGTTCCCCAGGCCCCTGGAGCCACTGAGTTGGCATCGAGATGCTGGTTCTTGGGGGCTGGGGGTTAAAGCGGTAGATTGCATTTCTGCTGGACGGGGCAAGATGCAAATATTCCTCCAGCAGTTGGGGCCCTGAATTGCTTATTCTGTAGTATCAAACCACCACTTCCTTCAGCAGACTGGGTGGGAAGGGAGACAGCAAAGGAAGGGGCCCTACTGGATGAGGGGTAGGGCAGAGGCTGGCTGGCGGGGCCCCTGGCTGTCCAGGCCGGGCCGACTGTGCGCAGGGCTGACAAGCCATTCAGCCCGTTGCCTGCCCCTCCCAGGTGAGGATTCCCGGCAAGCCAGGTGCGAGCCAGCAGCCGCCCAGCTGGGTTCCACCGCCCTCCACCCTCCTTCTAAACTGTAACTCAGAGACTTGAGCTTCCTGAAAAGCCAAGGATCCTAACGCTGCCAAAGTAGAAAAGGAGCACCTTGGAAACCACCTAATCATCTGTCCCTCGCCTTCACCTTTGGGTGTCGAGAGGCCTGGATTCCTCCCGGCGCCTCCTTTGCCTGAAGATGAAATCGACACATGTCAGACAACATCCTAGGGTCTCAGTTTTGCCAGTTCCTTTGTTGTAAGGCTCTCACGAGAAGTAAATAACATGTGAAACGCATCTAACACCATGCCTGACTCACAGCAACTGCTCAGAATTATTAGTCCTGGTTCAGTCCACTGGGGAAAACAGCAACATCATCCACTTACTCATTTATTCATCCACTCGCTCGCCCACTCTTCCATTCTGCAGATGTTTCTGTAGCACAGCCTGAGCATTGTGAGTATCCCATAGCATCACTTCTGTTCCTGGACCTAGTAACATGCGGGACACCTGACCTGTCTGGGGACAGACAGGCTGGAGAGAGATCCGGTCGGGCTTCTCAGAGGAGGTGATGCTTAAGCAACATTGTAGAATCTCTGTAGAAATTGGTGGAATGTAGCGAGCCAGGACTGTTGGCCAGCTGGACTTCACTTCAAGCTGGACTGTGAGTTCCTTGAAGGCAGGGAACATATATGTGTGAGGGCACACGTGAAGTTTACATGCATGCATTTGATTGCATGCTAATTTGCTTATTTGTGCATGTATAAATGCACATACCTACTCCTTATTCATTTCATGTCTGTATACATGTGGCTAGTATGCTATTCACATAGTAGGTGCTCAGTAAATACGTGTTGGATTGAACTAAAAGAAAGCAGTTTTGTTTTCCAGTTGGGGGTCCAGCTTTCAGAGGAAATCTGCATCTGCTGTGTCCACAGGACTGCCAGGGCTCTGTGCTGGCTCATGCGGGGCATTTAAATAGATCTGTGCTCTGGGTCTCAGTGTGCTTGGTCTTTGTGCTTAAAAATTGAGGGACTAGTATTTGTGTTTTGAAAGATGGCACAAGGCCACTTCCATCTCTCACCTCTGACTGAAGCAGGGTCAAGGGGCCTGTGGCCTCTCTGCTGCTGTTGCCGTTTGCATGTGCCCACAATACAAAGTTCAACGAGGAGGTCAAGAGACATCACTGTGAAAAACAAAGGAATGGAAAGCTGACCACCTCTTAATGCTTGTTAGTGGGAAGGTGGCAGGGACAGCGATTTTCTCTTGGGATGAGAAGGTCATTAGCAGACACACTTGAACTTCAACTTGCTTCTGCTAGATGCATCAATTGGGATGGGACTATCAATCTATTCCCATGTTGATAGGCCTTTGGAAAGAAGATGCTAGAATGTACTCTGTATTTTAGTGTCAATGCTATATATATGTCATCATGGCATATGGGCAGACCTGGAATTTTTCAAAAATTCAAGCTCAAAACTGTTACTTTATTTCATTCTACTTTATTCCATTTTATTTCCTTCCATTCCACTTAATTCTGTTTTATCTACCAACGTGTTCCAAAAAGGATTTAAGCTTGCTTTCAAGGTTATATGAAGATAAACTAAATGTGAACCCAGTGACAGAAATAGAAGAAAAACAGAGGTGGAGACACAAAAAAGAGCCAGAAATGAGATGAATTTAGAAACGAACCTTCTACCACTCTCTCTATATGCTTCCTCTCTCGGAGCTATAATCAGGGCTCCGAGCTTCCTGGAAGGCATTAGGAAAAGGGAAACCTGGTCAGTTACACTGTCCCAGTGGCCATCAAACAAGACCGTTGAGCAGAACAAGCAAAACTATGGCTGAAATTGAGACCTGAGGGGATTTCCTCCGAGCCCTCTGTGGAGAAGAAAAGCGTCCCTAGAAAAATCCTTACAGAGAGCCCGGTGTTGTGTTCAATCGCTTGTGTACTGTGGTAATAACTCAGCATAGGCCTTCCCCAAAGCACCGATGTCCAACTTTGCCGCTCCTGCTAATTATTTGGGTTGGTTTAGCATGAGGACTCTTGTCCTGGAGCTGAAACCATATGCAGTGATTTTTAAACTGGTGTTTAGTTATATGCCATACATATTTGCTTTTAAGAAGTCATGATCTTACTTGAGTTTTGAAAGTTGGACTGTTGGATGGAGAGGAGCTGGAATGGGAAACAGGCCTGGGACCCTGTTGACCAGGCCCCACGGTCAGGCATGAAGGGAAGGCCACGTCGCTGGTTTTTGTTTTTGTTTTTTTTTAATGTTTATTTATTTATTTATTTAAAAAAATTTTTTTTAATGTTTTATTTATTTCTAGGAGAGAGAAAGAGACAGCGTGAGCAGGGGAGGGTCAGAGAGAGAGGGAGTCAAAGACTTTGAAACAGGCTCCAGGCTCTGAGCTGGCAGTCAGCACAGAGCCCGACGCGGGGCTCGAACCCATGAACTGCGAGATCATGACCCAAGCGAAAGTCGGACGCTTAACCAACTAAGCCACCCAGGCGCCCCAATGTTTGTTTATTTTTGAGAGAGAGAGAGAGAGCAAGCACGAGTCAAGGAGGGGCAGAGAGAAAGGAAGACAGAGGATCCAAAGCAGATTCTGTGCTGACAGCAGCAAGCAACGCGGGACTCAAACTCAGGAACCAAGAGATCATGACCTGAGCCGAAGTCAGACGCCCAATTGACTGAGCCACCCAGGTGCCCCCACGTCACTCTGGTTTACTGCTGTACCTCCCATGCTTAGTTGGGCATTTGGCACACAGTAGATGCTCATGGTAGGTGTTTGGTGCATGAACAGAGTGTAATGTGGCTTGAATAAGCAAATGCATAAGCGTTTAAAGAAAAGAATCGATCCATGTTAAGACAGTGAACATGAGGGGCGCCCGGGTGGCTTAGTCGGTTAAGCGTCCGACTTTCGCTTAGGTCGTGATCTTGCGGTTCGTGGGTTCAAGCCCCCCGTCGGGCTCTGTGCTGACTGCCAGCTCAGAGCCTGGAGCCTGTTTCAGAGTCTGTGACTCCCTCTCTCTCTTACCCTCCCCTGCTCACGCTATCTCTCTCTCTCTCCTAGAAATAAATTTTTTAAAAATATTTAAAAAAAAAAGACAGTGAACATGAACACTGCCAAACCATTTTTCCTTTTCCATCATCTGAAGAGTTTGAATAATGAAACAATGACTTAAGTCATCTCAGATAAAAATCCAGTCTCATCCCTCCATTTTTATACATTATATACCTAGTGTGTTTGGGGTGCAGGGGCCTTGACACCCTCCTTATCTCACATCTTGGAGAGAGGAGTCTAGTGTCATCACCATCTAGCATCCAAGAGTAGTTCCTGCCTTGGCTGCCCCAGATTCTCACCTTCTCAACCCCTGACACCCAAAACGGCCTTGGGCTCAGCCGGCTCCTAGGTGTGCCCCAACACACACTGAACCAAGAGCGCTAGCCTTTGAACCGCATGAGCCTGCAGACGTTTGAAACGGATAGGGGAAATGGGATTTGTTTGAGACTCTTCCTTGGAGATGTGCTTTCTGTGTCCCCCACCCCCCCCCCACCCCCTTCCCTCCTCCCTGCAAAGGCTTTTAAAATATTTTGAAAACCAACAAGTTTTGAAAATTGTGCATGCATTTTCTTGGCCCAGGGAATGGCGGATACATCTGGGCTCCAGATGTTTTCTGGGCCTGCCGTGTGGTAGCCAGTCTCAGGTGGGCTGCGGATGGAGCTCAGACTAAACAACAGATAACCCCGCATAAAGGCACCTTTTAGATTCCTGTGTGGGCTTTACCACTCTCTTCTCCGAATGCTGGGTGCCCCTTGAAGGGCTACCCGGGGTCTCTGCCTTGAGACATATCACAGGCACACCCTGTTAGGGCAAAAGTGTAGGGGGACTCAAGAGCCAGGTGGCCTAGGCTTGACTCTCAGCTCAGCTGTGTGATCTCAAGGGAGTTACTTGCCTTCTCTGCATTCAATGTGCACATGTCTATAAGAGAGTTCATTGACTCCACCTTCCAGGCTGCAGTGAGAACTATAGAGTAAATGCATATAAAATGTTTAGGGCAGTATCTGGCACATACTCAGCACAAAGTAGGTGTTTGCTGCTATTATTTCTAATTATCTCCTCCTCTGGAGGCCACTAAGGAATTAGAAGTTGGTCCATGTCCTGTAATTGGTCGTTATCAATTTACCTTAGCCTTGTGGAAGTCTTTTTTCTTAATTTCTCCCCAGGGCCTGCTAATGATGGCAATAATAATACTTAAATTTATTGAGTACCTCCTCTGTGCCAGGCACTGTGATATAAGCATTTGATGTATATTTGAAATATATAGCCTGTATGAGATCCTATAGCCTGGCTTAGTGCCTGGCACTGTGTTTAATGCATGCAATAATTCTTGGAAGGAGGCACTATTATTAGCCCCATTTTTCAGCTGAGGAAGAGATGGCCCAGAGAGGAGCTGAGAAAGCAAGTGGTGTCTAGGATTTGATCCAGGACAGTGAGCCTCGGATCCCATGCTCTCAGCTGCTACACAGAGGAGTGTCTTGTGTCCAAAGCTGCTGCTGTGGGGTACAGACAGAACATATGATGCCAGTTGCTACAGGAACTTAGCATGGGCATAGGTTGTGTCTCCCTCCAGAGGAGGAAGCCTTTGAGTCAGGCCTTAAGAAGATAAATAGAAGTGAGGATGGAGAAAGGCATTCCGGGTAGAGAAACAGTATGAGCAAAGATTTAACGGTAAAAACCTCAGAAAACATTTAAGCACAGAAGTAGTTAGCTAGGGTGGAAAGTTGAAACAGGACCAAGTCGTGAAAGGCACTGGGTAACCAAAAAAGGATGCTATCCTTTGAGAAATAAAGAGCCATGGAATATTTTTGAGCAGAGGAGAGCATGCTCATACCTGTGCCCTAGGAGAGTTAACCTCGCAGAAGGAATGTCAGGTGGAATGAGCAGCACAGAGAATGAACACTGCGAGATCATTGGATCTGATGGTACATTATTTTCCTCATGGCCCTAAGGCAGTGAGGTCTTCCCGGTTTTCCAGAACTGAGGCTCAGTGAGGTCAGATGACTTGTCCAAAATCACACAGCTAATTAAGTAATACAGCCCAAGCTCCAGCCAGGTCTTCTGACTCCCCAAGTTCTGTGTTCATTCTGCTCTATCAGACAAAGACACAGCTGAGCCCATTAGAAGGTCTGAAAGGGTTAAGCCCCATGAACTCGGAAGGATTGCCGCTCTAGCCGTCAGGGGTCTGAAGATTCTGACATCATAGGCAGAATGCTGTGTACATGTGTCCTTGTACACCGGTGGCATTTGACGCAGGAGATGGTCCAATCATCAGCATCTTAGATGAGTGTGACCACAGAAAGAGTGACAAACCACTATGATGCATCAAGAGTCACACTCAAAGGTGAAGCCCAGAATTCTGCAGGAGCAATCCCTGGAACCCAAAAGCAAGGATAGAGAGAAACAGAGAAATTGATTGATTGGTGGATTGACTGATTGATTGATTTTGGTGGGAAGAGGAAAGGATAGAGATAGGAATGAAGAGTTGTCCCCGTTGCTAACCAGGATTTTAGAGCAGTGGTTCTCAACCAGGGATGACTTTGCTCCCCAGGGCACGTGGCAATGTCTGAACAGCTGCCATAACTGGTTGTGGGGAGTGATGCTATTCCATCTCATGCTTAGAGACTAGGAACGCTGCTGAACATTCTGAAATTCACAGAATAGCCCCCCAACAGCAAAGAATTATCTGGTCCATAAGGTCAGTAGTGCTGAGGATGCAGAACCCAGCTTTAGAGAACAAGGAAGTCTCACTTTACAAATATGCGCAGAGGCTGAGCAGGGCTACTGGCTTTGTGCCTTCTATTGCTAAGCTTCCAGAAAAGGCTGAGGGCTAATTAGCTTCCTATGGAGTGACAGAATTGTGTGTGGTGAGCTTGTACCTGGAAGGCTTTGTGATATCCATTAACCCTCAGTACAAAAGGGACCATGAGGATCCAGAACTGACCCGGGAAGCCCTGCCCGCACCCACTTGGCCTGGTTTTCTCTGAACACCAGGGTACATCTCTTCTCCATTGGCTGAAGATGGTGGCTCTCTGTGCAGACTCACAGCACAGGGACATCTGGGACCTCAGTGAATCCTCCCTCCACCCCCCATGTTGAGCTAAGGCTGTACATATTCATGTTCATGTTCATGTTCATGTTCATGTTCATGTTCATGTTCATGTTCATGTTCAGCTAAGGCTGAAGCCCAGGTTGGTGAGCTGACTTGCCTAAGTCTGGGGGTTTGTTTCCACATGGGCTCTTCTGGCAAAGTCTGCTCAGACTAGATTAAGCCAAGTATCTTCTTTCAATAACCAAAACATCCAGGTTTCAGCTCAGACACAGCTGGATCCAGGGACACTGACAGTGTCATTCGATCCTGCCTCTGGGGCCACCTCTTGACTCTGCTCTGCTACCTTCACTCTGCTCTCTCCTTAGGGCATTGCCTCCCTTCTTGGAGACAAGATAATCACTGGTTTTCCAGGCTGTGCCTTCACAGCTTCAAGGAAGGAGGACATAAAGTGCCTCTCCCCCTGTAGTCCCTGAGAGTGCACATTGTGGCTCTGAATTAGGGAACATGTCCACCATTGATCCAACCCCCTGGTGCTGGAAGGAAGTGGTGCTCTGAATGACCAGCCCAGAACAGACAGAGAGTCCACACTGCCTGCAGAGAAAGTGGGAGGGGGAAGGTCTTTCACTGGGAATTTGGGGATGCTGCTACCTGAAGCAGGGGGAGCAGACACTGGGTGGACCAGAATGACACACGGTCACCACCCCCAGCCAGTAAGTGTCCTGCCTTTTCCACTCTGCCACAGCCTCCTAAGGCAGAGCTGCTGCCTCCCAAGTTACCTCCCTGGTACCACCCTGGTCTTGTCACCTGGCCCGAGGGAGTAAGCGGTGGGAAAGAGCTGGGAGAGAATGGTCCAGAGCAGAGAGCTCAGCCCAGTGGCATCGGAGATCTGGCCCTGCTCTCCTCAAGGCTGGGACTTGGGGTAAGGAAGTGGGGACAGGTGACTTTGACTGGCCAGTGACTCAGAGATGGGAGACAAGAAGAGCCTGAATCCAGGACTTGGAAAATGACTTAGCAGTCACTTAGTGCCTTCCCTCTGGTAAATATGAATAGCACACTGCCTTCTTCATCTTCCACTCCAGGCCTCGGGTCAAGTGTAGGATATCTCCTCCCTGAGACTCCCACACACACACACCCCTCACCTCTCCACCCCTGCCCACCCCGAGCTCCCTTTGATGTGTACTTTAATCCCATTTCATTGTAGGCACATGGGGGGTTTTGGAGAGGATGGCTCTCACCATGTGGATTCCTTGGCCCCCGCTTTTGCCAGGGACCAGCCAGGGTTGTCAGACCCTGCATGGCAGACACTCCCTGCCCATTCCCGGGTACCCCCAGCCTCTCTCCCTGGCAGCCTCCTCCTCTTCCCCAGCAGACCCCTGGAAGCTCCTTTACTGGCATCAGCTAAAAGCTGAACAAACTTGGTTGGTCTGATTCCAAAATGCTTGCCCAAAGTTCTTTCCAGATATAGACAAGATGGCACTGGTTAGAGGGGCCCAGGCTGTTTCTTCTTAAGCCAGCACACGCCATGAATATCAAGTGTGCCTCTTGTAAAGAACAATCTGGAAGTCCTCCCATGGGTGTCCGTTGAGTGCTTACTGTGTGCCACACACTGTTCTGGGTGCTGAGGATGGAGAAGGAAACACATGTGACAACCACCCCTGCCTTCACGGGGCTAGCTGCGAACAGACAAGAAGCCCAGCAGATAGTATGTCACATCAGAAGAGCTCAGTGGGGAGAAAGAGCGTGGGCTGGGGCATTGAGAACGCCAGGGGCAGAGGCTGTGGCTTCCGCCAGGGAGTTCTAGAGCCTCTGAAAACGTGGCATTTGCAGGCACACCTGAAGGAGGGGAGGGAGAGAGCGTGTGATGTCCAGGAAGAGGCTCCAAGCAGAGCAGGAGTCCATGGCTCGNCGCCCCTGCGCGGTCCAGGAGAAGCGAAAGGGCCAGGCCCTGGTACGTGGAAGTGATCCAGCTGGGAGGGAGCCGGCGGCCGAGCCCCACGGGTAGTGGAACCTCCCCCCACCCCCCGCCCACAGGCATTGTAACGACTTCAGCCTTTACCCCACTGTGGCAGGAGCTCTGGAGGCTTTTGAGCAGAGAAGGGACCTGATCCACTTTTTTAAAAGACAGAATCACCTCACTGCTGTGTTGAGAATAGAGCCAGGGGGCGCCTGGGTGGCTCAGTCGGTTAAGCATCCGATTTCGGCTCAGGTCATGATCTCACAGTTCGTGGATTTGAGTCCCGTGTCTGGCTCTGTGCTGACGGCTAGCTCAGAGCCCAGAGCCTGTTTCAGATTCTATGTCTCCCTCTCTCTCTGACCCTCCCCTGCTCACGCTGTCTCTATCTCTCTCAGAAATGAATAAAACAAAAAAAAAAAGAAAGAAAGAGAAAGAGAGAAAGAGAATAGAGCCGGGTAGGGGAGAGGGCAGGGATGGAAGCAGGGAGATCACTCCTGGGGCCATGGCAATGGTCCCAGTCAGAGATGACATGGGGACACGAAGGTGGTGGCAGTGGGGATTCTGAGCTTATTCTGAAGAAAAAGAGGCAACAGACTGATTAGAGGTAGATGTAAGAGGACTGAGGAGTCGAGGCTGACTCCGGGGTTTGGGCTGGAACACTGGGAGCTTGGGGGAAGATGCTGGAAGGGTGGGTTTGCGGCAGCCATAGATCAACAGGTCGGTGTGGGACATGTTCAGTGTGAGATGCCCTTTGACAGCAAATGACAATGTCCGGTGCACGTCCACCAAGATGAGAAAGCCTGCAGGAGGCGTGTTCTAGGGGTTGCAGAAAGACCTTCAGACACGTTCTCTCCTTCACTGTGTCTGAGAGCCGTAGGCTGGTAGATTAGATTATGCCCATTTCAAAGATGAGGAGACTGAGGGTCATGGGGTAGGTAAGTAACTGGCCCAAAGTCACAGGATGTACATGTGGTAAAGCAGGCCCAGCCCCTCTGATTTCAAATCCATTTCCTCTTTCCATGTGCTGCTCTCCCAGGTTTTCAAGAGATTTAAAAACTAGTGGATGGGGCACCTGGGTGGCTCAGTCGATTGAGCGTCTGACATCGGCTCAGGTCATGATCTCACGGTTCGTGGGTTCAAGCCCTGCATTGGGTTCTGTGCTGACAGCTCAGAGCCTGGAGCTGCTTCGGATTCCGTGTCTCCCTCTTTCTCTGCTCTGTCCCTGCTTACACATGTCTGTCTGTCTGTCTGTCTGTCTCAAAAATAAAATAAACATTAAAAAAAGAACTAGCGGAGAAATGGAAAACCAGCAAATACTCTCACCATTGTCCACAGTAAGGAAGGAGAAGCCTCCTCTGCAGCTCCAGACCCCGGTCCTTCCCTCGCCAGTGCTGTGTCCCAGGCAGACAGGGGCTGTGGGTGATCACAGCCAGGATCACAGCACCAGGGCCATCTGGTTCACGTGGCACTTTTTCTGTAGCGCCTCTTTCTGCTGGCTGGCTGCCCTCTGCTTCCTAAGAGAGGGACTCTCGGGAGCCCCTGGGCATATCTGCCTGTGTGTGTCTCTGTGCTGTTTCTGCACATCGGAGGCCAGAACAGTGAAAACACGAGAACGTTTGAACTCGTAAGACGAATAACACAACCTTGCAAAGAAATCAGCTGTTCTACCAGCCGAAGGGGGATCCACCTGCAAGGCAATAAATGAGGTCGTTGTTTTCTTTCTTCCTTTCTTACCATATATTCTCTTGACATACAACATAACTTTGTCTGGAAAGTGATGTTTCCAGGACTGCACAAAACGATGAAATTATTTTCGTGAAAGAAAATACTATCTCTGTGGTTAATCTGAAGACATGACTTCATACATCCATCTGACTCTTCAGTGTTTCTCTGATGCATGCCGAGGCGGTGGAGTCCTTCAGATTTGAGTTCTCAATAGCGGAACCCGTGAGCTGTGGGGGGCAGACATGTCTGAGTCTGGGGCAGGAAAACTAACTGGGTGGGAGTTTTTATGGGTGGCAGAAATGTAAACAAGACTCGGATGCTCAGTAACGGGCTTGACATGGCTCCTTAGTATCCAATTGCCTCATAAAATCCTCACAGCAACCCCTTTTACAGGGAAGAAGCTGAGGTTCAGCGGAGAGCCCCATTCACATTCCAAAGCCCGTGTTCTTTCCAGTACCCCACATTTGTAAATTCCATCTTGGCCATACAGACAACATTTGAAAAGTCTCCCCCAGGTGCAGGGTCAGGAGACCCAGTGAGGGCCCCGATGCAGACAGACATGGGCAGTAACACACCAGCCCAGCCTTTCCATGTAGACCCTGTGTAGGGGTCCCCTGATCCAACTGGGGCATGAATGGGGAGGGGAGGTTCAGAGCACCAGTGTCTGTCCTGCCTCACTCCTCAAGGTGGCATGCATGGAGGACTTCGGGAAGAGGCGGCCTTTATGCCATCCAGAGCTACATTGTCTTGAAACTTCTTGGCCCCTAGGAATGTCAGTCAGGAAGGGAAGGTGTCAGAATGTTTTCTCTGACATGGGCTGGGATGCAGGTGTGCTGTCTCTGCCTGTTTGTCTCTCTATCTCTGTCTCTCACACAGTACACAGATGCATGCGCATGCGCGCACGCGCACACACACACACACACACACACACCATGAAGGGATGATTATCTGTGCATTAATTTCCCCTCTAGTTAGTTTTAAGAAGTTTTAAAGAAATGTTTACAACTCTGCTGTGCAAGAGCCTGAGGATCAGTTCTGCACAAAAAAAAAAACAAAAAAAAACAAAAAACAAAAACTCAAACTCCCCCCACACAAACACACATAAAAAACCCCTCAAAAGCATTGATCTAAAGGAGCATGGCATATTTATAAATATGACATATTTATCTGCCATAAATATGGGTTTGTGTCCCCTTAATCCTCTTAACTCAGAGGTTTGCAAACTACAGCCTGAGGGCCTATTTTTGTAAATAAAGTTTTATTGGAACACAGTCATACTCATTCAACAGCAGAACTGAGTAGTTACCACAGAGATTATACAGCCCACAAAGCTGAAAGTATTTACTGTCTGGCCCTTTATAAAAAAAATGTTGGCTAACCTCTTACACACACAGACACACACACACACACACACACACACACACACACACACATACACACACATTCTATCTAGCAAACTCCTATGCATCCTACGAAGTCCAGCTTAAGTAGTCTCTCTGCTGAGGAACCTCTTTAGTCACCCAGGCCCAAGACAAAGTTCACCATATCCTTCTCAGGCCCCGCAAGGGGCTCTGAATAGCAAATGGTCACTGTTGTTCGAAGAACACTGAGTGCCAGACATTGTTCTAAGCATGTCATGTGTTTTATCATCCCTATTTCACAGTTGAGGAAACCAAGGCACAGAGAGGTTAAGTGACTTTCCCATAGCCCCACAGCTGTGAGTTGGAGTTTAGGGTGTCTTCAGAGCTCAGTTTGTTCACCATGTTGCCGCAGGTAGTTATTATCCCCATTTTACAGATGGGAAACAGAGACTGTTACACAGCACACATTCTGTTGTGTTATGATAAAGTGCATCCGTGTCTGTCTCTTCGCAGTTTTTCCTCGAGGGCAGAAACACACTTCCTCACCCCACACCCTAGAGCCTGGCACACACCAGGTGCTCAGGGACTAAAGGTTAAGGTGGGAGTAACTTTCTGGACTGTGAGCTTGTCGAGCCCAGGGAGGTCAGCTTATATACCACAGGAGCTCCAGTGTCCGGCATCGAATTTGCCTCAAAGAAGTGGGTTCAGCAAATGGGTGGGAGAGGAGAGAGTTTTTCTGGGAATAGAAAGCCCTTCTCCTCTGACTGCCTGTGCTCTTCTTCGTTCCTCTTGGCTTATTATTTCTGCATGGTATCAATACCTGAGACACAAGGCCTCTACCTTCAAAATACTGTTGCGAAAAGGTCAGCCAAAGCTCTCTGCCAGGACCTGTTTAACTTGGCTGGGAGGCATTCCCAGGAGACGGAAGGGATGTTACCTGCCAGGTTTGCTGGTGTTCAGACTTGGCCACCTTTTCAAAGCCTCACTGATCGCTCATGAGGAGTAAGTCTGCATGAAATTCTGCTGGCACCAGGAAATATGTCAGCAGATGTAATTTTACTCCTTTCATTCCAGTGGGGTTGATCTTTGAGGCAACCCACTGATTGACAAAGACCCCGGCTACATTTTTGCAGTCACAGAATCATAGGAGTTGCCAGAAAGACTCAGGGATCATCTGGTCCAAGAGAGGTAAAGGGCAATTTTTCTTTAATCCCCCAAATAAAAATGGCATTTGATCACCGTCAGTTGAGTATTTGAGCAGCATCCACAGATTACAAGGTGATGGGCATTCAGGGGAGAGGGGGGCCAGCCCTTGGACTGGCTGGGTCAAGGCAGAAGGACTTTTGGAGAAAAGAAGATTAGAGGCAAGCTCCTAGGAAGGCATGCGATTTGGTCAAGGAGAGGAGGAGGGACAGCATCCCAGGGCAGAGGTGGGAGACAGAAGGTATGGTTCCAGGTACAGGGGGCTGCTGTTAATGAGATGCATCTGGGGAGTTATAACTGGAAGGTACTAGAAAATTCAAGGGGGACGGGGAGGCCAAGAGTTTGGTTCCAGAATTGGACCCGGCTTGAATTCTCTGCCACTACATTTGGTAGCTGTATACCCTTGGCTGGCAGCCTAAATCTCTTTGTGCTTGGGGGATGGTGGAAATGCACTACGGGTGGGTCTTTGCAACTCAAGTTGTAACTTTGTAAGAACTCATCCCACTGTACACTTAAAATGGATGTTTTGTTGTCAGCAAATTATGCCACAAAATAGTTGATTTTAAAAGGAAAAGATCTGGGGTGCCTGGGTGGCTCAGTCGGTTAAGCGTCCGACTTCGGCTCAGGTCATGATCCCACGGTTCATGGGCTCGCGCCCCGCATTGGGCTCTGTGCTGACAGCCAGCTCAGAGCCTGGAGCCTGCTTCGGATTCTGTGTCTCCCTTTCTCTCTGCCCCTCCCTTGCTCACACTCTCTCTCTCTCTCTCAGAAATAAATAAAAAACATTACAAATAATAATAATGAAAGGAAAAGATCTCTTTGTGCCCTGATTTCCTCATTTGATCATCCATCTTTGATAGGAACAGTGTGAGGGGTTGACCAGGACAATGCCTGTAAACCGCTTATATCAATATTGGCTCAGGGTCAGTTAGGATTACTGTTATTTTATGGTTGTGTAGAACCTTAAAAGCAAGGCTGAACACTTTGAACTTGTGTCTGGTAGGCACGGGGAGCCCCTGAAGCTTTCTGAGCAGGGAAGCAATGAAAAGGTTTTTTTGTTTAATTGCAATGCAATAAACATAACGTAGAATTTACCATTCTAACCATTTCTGAAGTATCCAGATTAGTGACATTAAGTACATTCACAATGTTGTGCAACCATCTCCACCATCCAAAATTTTGCTTTTAAAAGAGGAATTAGGGAGGATGACCCAGAGGAGAGAGACACTCATGGGTGGCCCCTAGAGAGGTCATTGGAACTATGTATGTGGGGATGTTACAGGGATAGAAAAAATACACAAGAGAACTTAGCACAGAAGAAACCATACGCTTTGGTGAATGACTGTATAAGGAAGAAGGAAGCATCAAAGATGACTGTGATTCCCAAGAAGAAATAAAAGGAGGGGTGCCTGGGTGGCTCAGTCAGTTAACTGACTGACTTTGGCTCAGGTCATGATCTTGTGGTTCATGAGTTTGAGCCCTGCACCCGGCTCTGTGCTGACAGCTCAGAGCCTGGAGCCTGCTTCTGATTCTGTGTCTCCCTCTCTCTTTGCCCCTCCCCTGCTCACGCTCTTCTCAAAAATAAATAAACATTAAAAAATAAATAAAAGGACATATCAAGCTCTCTTTGAAATACTTTTATTTATAGCATATGTTTGGCTTAAGATTCCGGCAGTCCTGATAACACGGAGTGCTGGGAAAAGTATGCTGAAGTCGTCACTTACGTATATCACTTAGGGTACAACCTTTAGAAAACTAATTTGGCAATACATGTCAAAAGCCATTTAAAAAATGGTTCTTATCCTGATCCAGTGCCCTGAATTCCCGGAACCCATCTCACAATCATCCAGACTTCAGAGAAGCTGTGTGTGTGTTGATATCCATGAACTTCTGTTGTTGGTTTTTTGGGGAATAGCTCCCAAGTGGAAGCCACCTGACTAATGAAAGCCACCCGTCTAATGAAACAGTTCAATAAACTGTGGCTTTGAACCCTTAAAAAAATTTTCCTTTAGTGTGTTGCAGGGCTCCACTGCATAGGGAAGTACCCTGAGGCATTTAAGTTATGCTTTGACAAAACTATATTTGTATGCAACAGTTAGGGCGTAATTGGTCCACTGCAGAAGTGAGGTCCCCTCATAGGGGTGGACCTGTGTCCACAGACTCCTGATATCCTAATCTTGCTTTGACTGCCCTGACATGACTGAGGGAGTGACCCCCAGATTCCAGTGACTGCAAGGACAGAGCTGTTCCTTAGCCCTTCTCCACCTTCCCGGGCTTTCTGCCTGAAAGCAGGCCTGCTTAAGGAGAATTCCCAGTCACCACGGCCATTCCGTGCTCCTGAGAGGGCGGACATCGCAGGCACATAGTAGATGGTGATATCACCCTGTCCTGGGTGATAGGCTGACTGTCATCACTGAGACCAAAAATAGTCCATGAAAAGGGTTGGAAGGAGCATCATCTATGCACTTGGATAAGACTGGGAAAATGGTGACATAGTACCGCCTCTGGCTTTCTTAGGTGACAGGATCAGAAATGGTAGTGTTAAGGGGAGAGGAGTGTGGATATTCACCAGGAGGAAGCCAGCCCAGAAAGCTCTCACGCCTTTAGGAATTGAATTGGAACAAATGCCTGGTAGGAGTTAACTACAAAATAAAAGCCCTTTCCCTTGGTACGTTTATAAAGTTTATAGAGCACTTTTATTTTCTTCGTCTCTTTACAACTATCCTGTAAGGAGGCTGGGCAGATGTGATTGGCCCCAATTCCCAGAGGGGGAAACTGAGGCAGGGTTGGGCAAAGCAATTTGCTGCCTTTTTTTTTTTTTTTAATGTTTATTTTGAGAGAGAGAGAGTGAGCAGGGGAGGGGCAGGGAGGGAGGATAGAGGATCTGAAGCGTGCTCCGTGCTGAGAGCGGAGAGCCCAACGCGGGGCTTGAATTCACCAGCCAAGAGACCATGACCTGAGCCAAAGTCAGACGCTTAACCAACTGAGCCACCCAGGCACCCCGACAATTTGCTTTCTTAACCTACAATGAGGATCAGGGGAGAAAGGGTGCTGTCGTATGTTAGCCACTCACAGTGTTTCCAGAACTGGGGTAGGAGCTTTTAAATAATTGCCTCACTTAAATTCAGTCTTTACAACCACACTTGGCTATTGATAGCTCCTTTTGTAGATGAAGAAAGAGGCTCAGAGAGGCTGAATCACTGGCCAAGACCACACAGCTTGTGAGAGAGGCAGGGTTGGGATTAGAACTCAGATCTGCTTGGCTCCAAAGCCTGCTGGCACCACACCCTTACAAGATCATTGACGCCTCATAATAGAACTGTGCGTCTGATTAGGCAGGTCTGTGCCAAGGAATCAGGTGCTTCCATGGAGAAGGAGAAGGCAAGCTCTCCAGGCTTCAGTCATTTTTTTTTTAAACCTAACATACATGGGTTTACTTTTTAAAAAGTAGTTTATTGTCAAGTTGGTTTCCGTATAACACCCAGTGCTCATCCCCACAAGTGCCCTCCTCCATGCCCATCTCCCCTCTCCCCCCCACACCCATCAGTCTTCAGTTTGTTCTCAGCATTCAAGAGTCTCTCATGGTTTGCCTCTCTCCCTTTCCCCCACCATTTCCCCCCTTCTTCTCCCCCATGGTCCTCCGTTAAGTTCCTCCTAATCCTCCTATACATGCAAACATATGGTACCTGTCCTTCTCTGCCTGACTTATTTCGCTCAGCATAACACCCTCAAGGTCCCTCCATGTTGCTCCACATGGCCAGACTTCATTCTTTCTCATTGCCATGTGGTATTCCATTGTCATTTGTTCTTAATGTAACGTAAAGAATAGCCCCTTAGCTTCGAGCTTCAGCATGTCAGTGTTCTGTTGATGAGGGCAAGTGCACGGTCCTGGGCTTCACGCTCTGTTCTTCAGGTCTGCTCACAACATTAATAAACAGGATGGAATGTGGTAACAGGAGCTGGCAGTTTCCTTTTAAAGGCATTCTTTCTTTCTCTCACCCGTTCATTTATTCATTCAACAAACATCAGCAAGGTGTTTCCTTTATCCCAGACCTTGAGCTAAGAACTGGAGCTGCAAGTTGAATGAAACATAGTCCTTGTCCAATAGGTAGACTAGAAGAGTTAATAGTGATAAATCATTTCATCCAGTGATGGGGTTGAGTTGTGGTGCTGTTGACTGTTGGGGTCCAGGGCCTTTGGCAGGAGAGGGCTGTAAAAAGGAGCAATTCTTGGGGCACCTGGGTGGCTCAGTTGGTTAAGCATCCGACTTCGGCTCAGGTCATGATCTTACAGTTCGTGGGTTCGACCCCCACATCGGGCTCTGTGCTGACAGCTGGCTCAGAGCCTGGAGCCTGTTTCAGATTCTGTGTCTCCCTCTATCTCTGACCCTCCCTGCTCATGCTGTCTCTCTCTTTCTCTCAGAAATAAATAAAACATTAAAAATTTTTTAAATAAAAAAAAGCAATTCTCCGAGGAGACTTTATAAAATTATGTTTCTAAAGCCCTTGGATGAGAAATGAGATTTTGAGAGTAGAAAGAATCCCCTCTCCCCCACCCCTTTTCTGGAAGCTTCCTTTCATGTCCACCTGTTCACACCTGCTAAAATAATTCATTGACCATGCACCATTTTCTCATCTGAGAAACGGGCGTGATGCTGCCAATCCAAACCGTGTGTGGCAAGTGCCAGCCCTCTCCATCTTATAGATGGGGCGGCTGAGGATCAGAGACGAGACAAGGTGCCCCTTGGTGAGGCAGACAAAAGGGCAGGATACTCTCTAGTCTAGTCCAGCCTCCAATGGCCTCTTTCCCACCTGAGCCAGTGCCTCTCATAAGGCCAGTGGCATCGGCAGTTTAGCCACAGTGGCCGAGCCCCACCCCCTCCCACTTCCCCGGCCTGTGCTTCAGGCCCTCACACCATCCCCTGCCTCCCTTCCTGTCCTCTCTTCTCCGTCCCTCCTAGATACCTCCCTCTCCCCACCAAGAGGTCCGCCCAGTCCTTCTAGAAGAAGCCAACCAACCACCCTCAACACAGCCAAAGAAAACAGTGTCGCAGTTCAAGCTAGCCCCATTCGGGGACAGCCGCAGGGAAGAACCTTGTGCTGACTTCTCCGCTTATTTATTAGCTTTGTGCCCTTGGGGCGCCAGTCGCCTTCCCAGGAGATAACCCAGCCGAGGTGCTGTTGGTGCAGCGTTAAGCTGAGAATCCAGAAGGAACTCCGAACTCCATGTTACTAAGTGCCACCCAGCATCCGTGTTTAGTTGGTATTGTTTTCACAGAGCTGCTGTTAAGATCAAAGTGATAGAGATAAACAGGAAGCGCGTTAACCCCCAGGGCTGGAGAAATGAGCTCTGCTTCCCCAGGGCCAAGCAGGAGAGAAAAGAATTACCTTCCAGGATAGAAAATAGAAGTACAAGCCCAAGCGCCAGCCCAGAGGAGTAACCAGAGGTGCTCTTTGGGCCTCCCAGCTCAGGGTCCCTTGCAGGGGGCGGGGTTGGCCTTGCCCTGTCCCTTCCCTGTCTCCGGCGGGTAGAGTGGTCATGCGGAGGACAGCCTCAGCATGGAACAAGGAGGTGTCCTTCCGGGCAGGACATCCCTAAAGAGGAAGGTCAGGCCAGAGAGTGAAGGCAGACCCCTGACGGCACTTGCAGGCAGCATTTTCCCTCCAAGCAGAATCTGCATCCTCAGCCAAGCAGCCTCAGAATGCTGGAGACTTCTCTCAGCCCCTGAGGCTAGATCCTGGAAGAGAAAGGGTCTGGCGTTTCTTGAGAACTTATTCCACACTTGGTATCTTTATGTAGGGGTTATGGTTCGAATTGTGTCCCCTCAAAAGTCCTAACCCCCACCCCCCAGTACCTCAGAACATGACCTTATTTGGAGATGGGTTTGTTGCAGATTTAATTAGCTAAGATGAGGTCAGGTGGTCTGCGAATCCAGTGTGACTGGGATCCTTACAAAAAAGGGGAACTTGAACACAGATGCATGTGCACACAGAGAGAACACTATCTTGCAGAGATTGGGGTGATATTTTTCCACTCCAGGAATGCCAGGAATCACCAGCAAATCACCAGAAGCTCTGGGAGAAGCGTGGGACAGATTCTCTGTCTTTGAAAAACCCAATCCTAGGGGCACCTGGGTGGCTCAGTCAGTTGAATATCTGACTCTTGATTTTGGCTCAGGTCATGATCCCAGGGTCGTGGGATCGATCCCCGTGTCAGGCTCTGCACTGAGCGTGGACCCTGCTTGGGATTCTTTCTCTCTCCCCTAAAATAATTTATAAATACATACATACATTAATAAATAAATAAGGAACCAATCTGCCAGCACTTTGATCCCAGATGTCCAGCTTCTAGAACTGTGAGATGGTAAGTCTGTTGCTTAAGCCAATAAGTTTGTGGTACTTTATGACAGCCCCGGGACAGTAAAACCGTATTTTATCTTCTTAGACCTCACAGCAAGCCTGCAAAGGGAGGTATTGTATGCACACTTTACAGATGTAGGAATTGAGGCTCAGAGGGGTCAAGTGATTTGTTGAAAGCCACACAGTAATTAAAAGGGCACATATGAGCCTAGCCCCGTTTGGTTCCAAGCACACAGATGGTGAGATCCTCTTGAGCGTTGAATCCTGGGTCTTGGTTGGAAGCAAAAGGAATCTGAGTAGTACTGTGAGATTCCCAGAAAACACGAGGCATCTTGGCATTCCGGGCCCTATGAAGGAGTTCTGCCAAGTCTCTCCCTTCTCCCACGATGGCGGGGGCTGGGCAAGAAAAGGCAGGACCAGCCCAGAGGGTTTCAAGCTGAGTCGCTGGTGAAGTGTCTGGGAAAGCCAGGGATCGGGAGCTGACCAGACATCAGAGGGAGCCCCACAGCCAGCTGACCAACGACCAGGGGCCAGAAGACTCTCCCAGCCCAGGCTGGGTATGGCCAGGGAGCCGAGTGACCCCAGCCCTAAGGCTCAACCTTGCAGGGGCCAGGAGCCAAGAGGTCATTGGTGTGTCCACCAGAGGCCTGGGTGGACCTGCCCCTTCCTCTCTTTAATGTTTTCTCCTGCAGGCTTTCAAAGCCTGTGCCTCTCCCCCTCAGCTCTAGAATTACCGAGTTATTCCCCATAGCCCTCCCGCTCCCCGTGCCCCCTCCCTCAGGCTTGAGCAGCTGTCCCCAGGCAGCCCCCCCTTCACTCTGCACTGTGGTTCCCCCTTTCTTGTATCAGGTGCTGTCAGGGGAGTCCGCCTCTCCTACAGCAGGGCCCTAGGATCATTCTTAATCAAGGCATGGAAAGATGGCATCGCAGTCCCCGGGAGCCTGCAGAACAGGCCTTTTAAGCTCTGTCTCCTGCTGGGGGGTCGAGGGGGACACAGTGGGGAGCTGTCACTAACAGAGCCAGGAAATGAACAGATAGGGGGACCAGGCCGGCAGTCACTTCTCAGGACCCAGGGGAAGGCAGGGGGCAGCCAGCACCCCCACCTGCCCGAGGGTCCTTTCTCAGAGGTGTTTGGGAACTGAAGCTTGCTGTCTGTAGGAATACTGCCCCCCTCTCTCTTGGTGGCTGGGAAGGGGGCGTGGATGGGTACGTGCCATGTTTTGCAGGCAGCAGAGCTAAACTGCAGTTGGGGTAATTACATTTTGCCTTAGTCATGGCCTCCCGCTAGACCACTTGGCCAGTGTCGGGCAGGCCCACTTGTACCGGCTCAGCCACACCGTGGTGATCTCTGCCCTGGCTATGTGGGTGCACCAGACTCCAAGCAGGCAGCTGTGGGGCTCAGGGGCCCAGCCTGACCTCCACGCCCTGGGGACAATGGCCAGGCTCGCCAGCCCCAGCCGAGAGGCCCGAAGAGGGGGCTCCTGGCTGCCCCTGTGGGCTAATCTCAGGCTAATCCTGGCCCGTGTATGACTAGAACATGGAGAGCAGCCATCCCGGGGCCCCATCTGTGCCAGAAGCCAGATGGGCATCAGAGAGGCTGGGGGACTGGCTGCGCCCTCAATGGCCACCTACCTCCAAGGCTCAGCCAGGACCCCACAATCCCCTCTCAGGGCCTCTCCTCTGTGAGTGCTGCCTGCACTTTGGAGAAGCCCTTCCTATCTCTAGCTGGTGCTGACTCATGGGTTATCAGTTCCTGACATCCATTTCCCACTGGGGAGGCCAGGGCCACCTCTCACTGCGCCTGAGTCCTGAGTCTCTGGGTTTCTGTGCAGTTTTGCCCAGGACGCATCGCTCTTCCCTGCCTCTATTTTCTCATCTGTAAAATGGGGATAGTAACAGGGGTGACCTTCTCTGGTTATTGTGTGGATCCCATGAGGCAAGACTCAAAGTATTTACAATAGCACAGAGCAAGTATGAAATGACAGTTCATTGTAGCAGTGATGGTGCTGGTGACTCCATCCCCGCGGGGTGCCTGCTTCAATGGCTGCTGTTACTACTACAGTGCTAATGCCACTACTATTATTATCGCCACTCTTAATGCCATTATTACTGCAGCCACTATCTGAGCTGGAACTAATGCTCTCCCACTAGGATAAACACCACCCTGTAGGATATCCGTAACAACTACCAAGTTTATACAGCTTTGGAAACTTTAATGGTCTCCCATTGAACTTCTAACACATTACTGTGGGGGTCAAGGCTTTGCATATATATAGTCCTGCCTCCCTATGCCCCCTCTCCAGGCTCTATTTACCCCTTGGGCACAGCCTCCTGCCCAGAATTTCCACCAGGAATGTCCCCTCTACCCCGTTCCTCTACCTGGACCAGCTCCTTCCTCCTTTTTTATTAATGCCCTCCTCTTTTAAACATTGCACATTCCTAAAATCTCAGCTCAAATGTCAAACAAAGTCTTCCTTGGCTGGGGAGAGACCAAGATGCAAACTAGGAAACCACATTTAATCGGAAATCAGGATTTTAGTGTCCAGGATGGCAGCAAGAATGGAGGCAGGAAAGACTCCCAATTCGATGCTGAGAACTGGTCCAGGGGAGAAGCCAAATTAGGAACCTGAAGCAAGCAAATCTTCTTCCAAGTGGCTTAGGTGAATTCCGCTAAGTGGCTGACAAGAAACACGGGTTATTGAGGCTTCACAATGTGCCAGATGCTACTGAGGTATGGATACATAGCCAGCACCCCATGACGTAGATGCTGTTCCTGTCACCCCCACCTTAGGATGAGGACATAGGCACAGAGAGGTTTACTCATATGGCCAGAGAGTTAACAGAGTTAATAAGTAACAGAACCTAGATGTACACCTCGGCAGTCTGGCTCTAGAGCCCATGCTCCTCACCCCTGCTCTGCCTTGTTGTATCTCATTACTGTTTGCATTTCCATTTCCCCTCTCCCATCTTCCCTTCATTCTGCTCTACCACCCCCTGCCAACTAACTGTGAGCTTGGGACAGAGTCATTCCCTATTCATTAATTCAAAAAAATCTTTCATGCCTGCCACCTGAAGATACAAAATATGTGCATATGTGACAAGTACTTAGAGCAGTGCCTGGTACCTGGAGGGCTCTGTCTCCCATTATCACCAGCAGCAGCAACAACTGCAGTACCAGTACCAGCATCTCAAACATCATCCCCCACCGTCATCATCACCAGCACCACCATCATCATGACCATTAGGCAACAGAACCAGCACCACCACGTCATCATCACCGTCCTCATGACCATCAAGAACTATCAGTAACAGCACCATCACCACCATCCTCACCATCATCACCACCGTCATCGCCATCACCACCATCATCGCCATCATCACCATCATGATCACCATTAAGCACCATCAGCACCATGAGCAGAAGCAGCACCATCATCATCTATATCCTCTGCACAGAAACTGGCGTTAAGAAGGCTTTCAGTGAATATTTTGTGGACTGATGAATGATGAGGCCTTTCTCACAGTCACTCACATACCCAGAACAAATAGCTTTGGTGTCAGACAATCAATGTGCTGATTCTCTGAATTTCCAGAGAAGCCCTTTGTTGCCTACATCTCTCCTCTGAGACAGCAGACGCATCCTTCTCTCGTGGAAAAGTCTCGTGGAAGTGTCTCGTTCCCACCTCAACCCTCGGGCACAGTGGGCAGGAGAGATGCCCTGCTCCGTAAGCCCCTCTTGTTTCCCTCCACATCAGGAGGGCTTGAAATCTCAAGCACATCCCCAAAGTGGAAGTCCGTCTCCACACAGAAACTGAGACGGGAAAGGAGGCTGAGGCTGGGGAAGAACCACACAGGCCCACGAAAGGCCCCTTCTTCAGTGGCCTGCAAGGAACGGACACCAAGAGTGTTTCTAAAAATAAAATGACAGAGACCATGATCTTGGGGTGAAGAGGGAAGTGTCTGGAAGAATTGAGAAAGAAAGTTATGAAAAACGGCATTCTTTGGTCATCTCTATTTCTGCGTTAAACTCTGGAATTTACCTAGAGGGGAAAAAGTCAAAGGCTGATGGAAGTGTCCTGACTGCAGACAGATCCTGAAATTTAAAGGGAGATTTGCTGTCTGGGCTTCTAGAAAGATAAGTGGCGTTCACTTCAGAATGACTCCATCAGGCCCCCTGAGGAGCTTTGTAAGGTTCAGCCTAGTTATAGGAAGCATTAGTTTCCTGTAGATGCTGTAACAAATCACAGGGTTAGTGGCCTAAAACAACAGAAGTTATTTTCTTACAGTTCTGGAGATCAGAGGCCAAACCGAGTCTCACAGCTAAAATTGAGGTGGGGCTGTGTTCCCTTCTGGTGGGTGTAGGGGAGAATCCCCTTTCTTTCTTTTTCCAGTATCTAGAGGCTGCCCATACTCCTTGGCTGGTGGCCCCTTCCATCTTCAAGACCAGATATGGTCAGCTGAGTCTGTCTCACACTGCATAACTCAGACACCTGCCTCTTTCCATTTGAAGGATTCACATGAGTACATTTAGCCCACCTAGATAGTGTAGAACAATATCCTTATCTTAAAGTCAGCTGATTAACAACCTCAATTCCATCTGCTTCTTTAATGCCCCCCCTTAACATGTTTACAGGTTCAAGGGACTAGGATGTGAACATCTTTGGGGATCATTATTTTGCCTACCACACAATGTTAAGAATATAGGATTGCATTCTGATTTTTTTTAAATCAGTAATTCATGCCCAGAATTGGAAATGGCTTTTTATTACCCAGAAATGGGACTAAACCAAGTTAGTGTGACCTCAGGAAAGTTACTTAACCTCTCTGGCTAAACCTTTGTTTTCTCATTTCCAAAACTAAGAATTTAGCTATAAGCTCTCCTGATGAGTGACCATGACTTCACCATCTCTCCTGCCAAGGGTCTGGCACATAACAGGTGCTCAGAACATTTTTGTGCTGACTTGGGGGCAGGGGCTGGACCTAGGGGTGTCTAAGCCGTCCCAGCTTTCAAGGCTTTCATGACTCACAGTTCCAAACAACAAAACATGAATTTTTGAAATGGGTATTCATATCTCTTGAGAAATTCCTCCTAGTCAGAAAGTGTGTCATTTTTCTATGTGGCACAAATCTTTGTACTACAGGGCATTTGATTACACACACACATATACACACACTAAATGAATGGATGGGCAACTGTAAATGTGTGTGTGTATGTATGTATGTAAACATGTATATGTATATACACACGGATACACACAGAGGATGAAAGTGTGTGTGTACACAGCACACACACCTCAGTTTAACCTTTAATAATAATAATGCCAACTGCAAAGGAGTGATGTCAGGATTAAAATAGTTAATACATGTATAATGCTTAGAGTAATGTCTGGCTCATGGCAAGTGCCACAGAATCTGAACTACTGTTTTTCATCGTTATTATTATCTTGACATGACGCTGAACGGATGTGGAATTTCCATAAGTCACTCTGCTATGGGAAAGAAAAGGATTCGAGCCATTTGGGGAAATCTGGGGCAGCTTGCAGGAAGAAGTCGCATTTGAGCTGTGTCTTGAAGAAAAGTGGAATCGCTCCCTGTAAAAGGCCAAGGGAAAGGCATTCTATTTTTTTTTCTTTTTTAGTGTTTTATTTATTTCTGAGAGAGAGAGACAGTGTGAGCAGGGGAGGGTCAGAGAGAGAGGGAGACACAGAATCCGAAACAGGCTCCAGGCTCTGAGATGGGTGTCAGTGCAGAGCCCGACATGGGGCTTGAACCCACAAACCGTGAGATCACTACCTAAGCCGAAGTCGGACGCTTAACCGACTGAGCCACCCAGGCGCCCCGGGAAAGGAATTCTAGATGGGAGGAACCTTATGAGCAGAGGCATGGAAGTGGGGAGCCATACCAAGGGAAGTGAGTCCCTCTGTCACTTTAGAAGTAGGACATTTGGTTGGACAGCTAGTAGGGTAAGGGTCACGGAGGTGTTTAAATGCCTGGCTAAGAATTTTCAGTCGTATCCTCTGGGCAGCAGGGAGCCACTGAAGGTTGTTGCAATGGAGAGGGTGGTCATGAGCTCTAAGACTTTGCTCTAAGCAGAAAAAGAAATCAGTTCTATCTATGGCGATACCAAACAAATCACCACAAACTGGGAGGTTGGAAACAACCAAGATGTATTCTCTGGAGGTCAGAAATCTGAAATCAAGATGCTTACGGGGTCAGTTTGTACTGGGGGCCTGAGGGTAAATCTGTGCGGTGCCTCTCCCAGCCACTGGCTGGCGTTCCTGGGTTTGTAGGCACATCACTGCAGCTTCTGCCTTCTTCTCTACGCATATCCGTGTCTCAGATCCTCCCCTGCCTTTCTCTATAAAAGACATGTACCATTGGATTTAGGGCCCATCCTAATCCTTAATTACATCTGCAAGACCCATTGAACAAATAAGATCACATGCAAGGTGCTCCATGGTTAGGACACAGATGTCACCGTTGAGGGCCGCCATTCAACCTACTACAAGCGGCTATAACAACAGTCAGGTTGTCTGCACTTGAACACCAAATTCCTGCAATCACATGGGCTAGAGCTTTCAGAAGGGTGGGAGTGGCATGGAGCCCTGAGTCCTTTGGTTTTCTCCCATGGCTCTTTCATTTGTAAAGGTAGATGGGGGTGTGTGGGGTTGAGGGGGTAGGAGGTGGGGCAGCAATTGTGAGTGGGTTAACTGAGAGGTTCTCAACCTGGATGCAGATTAGAATCATCCAGGAGAAGGCTGTAAAATACCAGTGCCTGGGCCCTGCCCCCAGAGGTTCTGGTTTAATTGGTCTGGGGTGGGGACCAGGTGTAGGGACTTTCTAAAACTCCCCACGCTGTTCTCGCATGTAGCAAGGGTTTAGTTAACTCCCAGGTTTTCAGTGAGGGCAGTTTAGTGCCAAGGGGGTAAAAATTGGTTCATGGGAAACAAATGAACCCTTAGGCATTACAATGGTTTGTGACACTGCAAAGGACCAGCATATCTATGGTATTAAAATTCCATGGGGTGGGGTGTTTAAAAATATATTAATAGGAAATCTGAGGTAGAGGAAGGCCAACAGATCAGGAGAGATAGTTTCAAAAGATAATTTGTTACTCTCAGTTTCCAAGAGGAGGTGACGTGTCACACCCTGTGGGTGGTGGCCAGGGTGGGGTACAGCAGGACAGGTCAGGAGGCAGAGGGGAAGGGGGAAACTTAGGCAAATGAGTCATTATCAAGGTTCCCACTATAAGGGGCTGATGAGGCAGATTTAGGACTGACTGACTGGTTTGAAGAACTTCAGTGGGCTCTGGGGCATAGGGGCTGTCCCTGGTTGTCTGGTACATGGCCCCTGTATGATTAGGGCAGGAGGACCTGGAGCTTGAGAGCCTAATTAAGGAGTGTGGGCTCTGGACTGGCTGGTTCACATTTGAGAATCACCCTCAGGGGCGCCTGGGTGGCTCAGTTGGTTAAGTGCCGACTTCGGCTTGGGTCATGATCTCATGACTCATGGGTTCAAGCCCTACATCGGACTCTATGCTGACAGCTCAGAGCCGGGAGCCTGCTTCGGATTCTGTGTCTCCCTTTATCTCTGACCCTCCCCCACTCAGGCTCTGTTTCTGTCTCTCAAAAATAAATGTAACAAAAAAAAATTAAAAAAAAAAAAAGGAAAACCACCGTCACTGGCAAGGAGTTTGCTGTCAGGAACTGGCTATTCAAGGGACTGGCAGACCCTTTATGGTCCCAGAGGCCCCAGATGTCAGAGCATCAGAATACAAAAAATAAAAGATGTGGTGAATATAGTGGAAGTGGGGGGTGGGGACAGGGAGGGAAGAAAAGGTCTAGAAAGGCTTATTGAGGGGGAGAGAACCATAACAATAATTAAAAAAAAAATGGTGAGAAACCTCGAGTTACATCTGAGCTACTTCATATATCCCTTGATAGAACTCCCAAACCAGGCACTAGGAGAAGGCCTCTCTCCGGAAGCCTCCTTAGCCAGATGTATAGCTGGATGCACCCCGCTTTGCCAGCAAGAACCTCATGCTTACTTCCCCAGGGGCCCATGGCCTCTTCCAAAGTGCAATACCTTTTAACAGCAGCAACAAAGGAGAATTTAGAGTCCTCTTGTGGTTTATTTTGCTCAGCAATCAGCTGCTGAATTTGGCCTAATGGGATTCTAATGTTTTTAAAAGCCAATTTAGTAATCTTTGTATTTTGGATGGATTGTGAAAGCCGTATTAGTTATTTATATCAGCGAATACGTGCATGGCTGCAAATGGCAGATTTATGCTTTTATGTGCCATTAACATCTACACTATGTTAACAGCAGCATTTAGCCAGATCTCGGCATGTTGGCCTAATCTCCTCTGTGCCTGCAAACACACACACACACACACACACACACACACACACACACACACTCTGTCATTCTGTGTGGTCAGCCACAAGGTATGTCAACTGATTAAACATTCTAGTGAATAGTTCCTCACTATATCATATCAAATAAGTGATAAGTCTATAGTCACCAGGCTGTTTAATTAAAGATAATCAGTCTTGGAAGACTTCAAATACAATTAGATATACTTAACACTAAAGCGTGGTTGAACATGATTTAATCTTTCTTGGGTGATTCAGGATCTTCCAGGCCTTGGGGGCACTACATTATGAATATAAATGATCCTCATGCTCTTACGCCACAGAAGCTCCCTTAGAAAGGGATTTCTAGTTGAAAACCTGCCAAGAACATGGGCTTCCACTGTAGAAGGTACCCTCACAATTAACTGGAAGTGGTTTCTAGACAATGTGGGAATAACAAATCTGTGAATATTTGTTCTTAGCATAAAATGCTCTGACAACTGGTATGAAATTCATTTCGCAGCCCCCTTTTATTTCTCTAACAGAGAGAAATCCTCAGTGGGGTGCTAACGTATCATTAACACCTTTCTTTACAACTTATTGTTCTTTTTCATCAAGAACTCTACCCGGGACTCGGGACTCACTCGTTAATTCAACACATAAATGTTTATCAAGCAAGTCTGAGTGAGACACAGTAAAGTGGGGAATTGGTAAGAGGGCATAAAGCTAATTTTTTTTCAGGGTACATAATGTCTATGCAAATAATGAATCCAGAAGTTTTTGTAAATATGTATACCTCCATACCACCTCCACTATTCATCATCTCCTTCCTTCACTTTCTAGTGTGACCGTCTTCAGTAGCTGAACCGTATTCAGATACTTAAGATTTAGAGTTAAAATTAAAATGGGAAAGAAACAGCTAAAATAGCCTCCACATACCGGTCAAAAACAAAAGGCAAGGGGCACCTGGGTGGCTCAGTCAGTTAAGGATCCAACTTTTGATTTTGGCTCAGGTCATGATTTCACGGTTCATGGGACCAAACTCTACATCTGCACTGTCAGCACAGAACCTTCTTAGGATTCTCTCTCCATCTCTCTCTGCCTCTCCCCCCACCCCATTCTCTCTCTCTCTCTCAAAATAAATAAACTTTTTTAAGAAGGTAAAAACTGATAGAACTGCAAGAGAAATAGATGAACCCACTATTATAATTGGAGACTTTCACACCCCTCTGTCAGCAATGAACAGATCCAGCAGTAAGGACACATTTGAACTCAACTTGGAAGACTTAGAATACAATTTGATATACTTAACACTAAAGCTTGGTTGAACGTGAGTTAATCTTTCTTGGGTGAGTCAGGATCTTACAGGCCTTGGGGGCCCTCGTTATAAATATAAATGATAAAACTTTATCAATCAACTGGACAAAATGGACATCTGTGAACTACTTCATCCAACAACAGAATACACATTCTCAAGCTCACATGGAACAGTCACCAAGTAAGACCACATTCTGGGCCATGAAATACACCTTAACAAATTTAAAAGAATAAAAATCATACAGTGTCTGTTCTTAGACTACAGTGGAATTAAACTAGAAATTAGTAATAGAAAGCTGGAAAGTCCCAAATATTTTGGGGTTAAATAGCACACTTCTAAGTAACACATGGGTCAAAGAAGAACTCTCAAAAGAAATTTTAAAACTACTTTTAACTACTTGAAAATGCAAACATAACTTATCAAATTTGTGGGATGCAGAGAAAGCAGTGCTTAGAGGGAAATTTATTGCAGTGAATACTTATGTTAGAAAAGAAAAAAGATGTAAGATCAATAATCTAAGCTTTTGCATTAGGAAACTAGAAAAAGAAGAGCAAATTAATCCAAAGTAAGCAAAAGAAAAGACATAGTAAGAATTAGAGCTGATGTAAATGAAATTAAAAACAGGAAATCAATAGAGAAAATCAATGAAACCAAAAGCTGTTTCTTTGAAAAAGATAGAATTGATAAGCCTCAGCCAAGCTAATGGCTAACTGAGAGAAAAAGAAATTACTAGTATTAGAAATGAAAGAGGGGACATCATGACAGATCTCATGGACATTAAAAGAAGAATAAAGGAATACTATGAATAACTCTATGCTCACAAATTTGATAACCTTGGTGAAATGGATCAATACCTTGAAAGATTCAGTCTACCACATTCACACAAGAAGAAATAGACAATCTGAATAGGCCTATATCTATTAAAGAAATTGAGTCAAAATAGCCTTCCAAAACAGAAAGCACCGGACCCAGATGGGTTCACTGACGAATTGTCCCAAACATTTAAAGAAGAAATTATACCAATTCTCTACACGCTTTCTCAGAAAATAGAAGCAGAGGGAATACTTCCTAACTCATTCTGTGAGTCCAACCTTACCCTAATATCCAAACCAAACAAAGATATTACAAGAAAACTACAGACAAATATCTCTCATGAATATAGATGCAAAAATCCTCAACAAAATAGTAGCAAATAAAATTCAATAATGTATAAAAAGAATTATACACCATGACCAAGTTGGATTATCCCAGGCATGCAAGGCTGATTCAACATTCAAAAATCAATTAATGCAATCCATCACATCAACAAGCTAAAGAAGAAAAATCACATAACCACATCAATGGATACAGAAAATCATTTGACAAAGTCCAGCACTCATTCATAATAAAAACTCAGTAAACTAGGAAAGAGCAGAATTTGCTCAACTTGATAAAACTCTTTGTCTACAAAATATCTACATAATCTCTACAGCTACATCATACTTCATGGTGAAAGACTTGAATCTCTCTTACTAAGATCAGGAAAAAGGTGACGATGTGCACTCTCAGCATTTTACTGGAAGTCCTAGCTAATGCAATGAGACAAGAGAAGAGGGAAAAAGGTATGCAGATTGGGAAGGAAAAAATAAAACTGCCTTTGTTCACAGGTAACGTGACTATCTATGTAGGAAATCCAAAAGAACTGACCAAAAACTCCTGGAAGTATTAAGCAATAATGGCAAGATTCCAGGATACAAGGTTAATACAGCACTGAGCTCCTTAAGTATTTGCCCAAAGGAATTGAAAATGTATGTTCACATAAAACCTGTACATGGATATTTATAGCAGCTTTATTCATAATTGCCAAACCCTGGAAGCAACCAAGATTTTTTACACTAGATAAATGGATAAATCAACTGTAGTACATCTAGACAGTGGAATATTACTCAGCACTAAAAAGAAATGAGTATCAAAGCCATGAAAATACTTGAGGAACTAAGTGAAAGAAGCCAATATGAAGAAGCTAAGCACTGTATTATTCTGGAAAAGGCAAAACAATGGAGTCAGTTAAAAGATCAGTGATGGGCAGGGATTAGGAGGAGGGAGGGATGAATGGGTGGAGCAAGGGGAAGAATGATTCAATGGCAGTGAAACTACTTTGCATGACATCATAATGGTGGATACACGTCGTTATGCATTTGTCCAAACACACAGAATGTGCAACACCAAGAGTGAAGCCTAATGTAAACTGTGAGCTTTGAGTGATAATGATGTGTCAATGTAGGTTCATCCATTGTAACCAATGGACCATTCTGATGGAGACCTTGATAATGGGGGAGATTATGCATGAGTGGACATAGGGAATACGCAGGGAGTCTCTGTATTTTATGCTCAATCTTGCTGCAAATTAAAGCTGTTCTGAAAAATAAAGTCTATTAGAAGGGGAGGTAGTGAGAAATAAGAAGAAAGAAATAGAAATGAATTTGGGGCCACCTAAATTTAAAACATACCACCCCAAACCCAGAACTCAAAGAGTAAGACATTTGCCTGTGTTGAATGAAAATAATCCTACTTGGAAAAATACTCAGAGGCGGGTGACAAACTAAGAAAATGTGTGCATGGCACATGTCTGATAAAGGACTAATTTCATTAATATAGAAAGAATTGTACAAATCAGTGAGAATCTGATATTTTTATAGAACCCTAGGCAAAGATATGCAAAAGCACTTCCCAAACAAAGGAAAACAGATGCTAGTAGCTGTGAAAAAGTTGTCTTGCTCATAGTTACTTGAAATCAAATTAAATTAGACATAATTTTTCAGCTGTCACATTGGTTAGGGTATGGTGCGCACACGTGTACTTTTCTTCGTGGCACTTCACATAGTTGCACTTGTTTATTTATTTGTGTGATTACTTGGTGGATGTTCATTGCCTGAGCCAGACTTTGAGTTTCCATAAGAGTAGGGCTTGTGTGTTGTTTTGTTCATACCACCTCTCTCTTTTCTGCAAATTGCACATTGTCTGGACTCAGTAACTACTTGTGAATGAATAAGTCAATAAATGGAATGGATAGAAAATTCTGGAACCTCACACAACAAACAGAGAACCCCAGTGGTTACTGGTGGAGAGTGGGACTAGTTGCAGGGGGAGGAAAGGAAGTTGCTTTCAGTTTACCTTTTATCCCCTTCTTACTGTTGAAGTTTTTGGAATGGTCATGTATAACTTTATAATTAATGCTTTGAAAGTAGCTAGCTTACATTTTTTAAATTTAAATTCAAGTTAGTTAACATAGCTTACAGTTTTGTAAATGAATGTCTAAGAAGGGAGTGGGTGGTGAAGAGGGTGGACAGAAGATGCATGGAGGCAAGCTTTCAACTTACTACATTATCTCAATATGCTGATAAGGAAGCAGAGAGTCAGCCTAGGCTGGAAGCTGTCAACACAGTGCTGAGGGGGCAGGGAATCCAACCAGGTGCCCTGCTCAGCCACACCAAGGGGCTAGTTAAGATCTTGAAGCTCAGACAGAAATGGAGAAGGATCAAGTGGGTATCAAAAGTCCAGGAAAAGGAAACAATCCATAAAACTAATAGGAAACCGATGGAATGGGAAAAGATAATTGCAAATGACATATCAGATAAAGGGCTAGTATCCAAAATCTATACAGAAGTCACCAAACTCCACACCCGAAAAACAAACAATCCAGTGAAGAAATGGGCAGAAGATATGAACAGAAACTTCTCCAAAGAGGACATCCAGATGGCCAACAGACACATGAAACGATGCTCAGAATCCCTCCTCATCAGGGAAATACAAATCAAAATCACAATGAGGTACCACCTCACACCAGTCAGAGTGGCTAAAATGAGCAAATCAGAGAACTCTAGATGCTGGCGAGGATGTGGAGAAACGGGCACCCTCCTACACTGTTGGTGGGAATGTAAACTGGTGCAGCTCCTCTGGAAAACAGTGTGGAGGTTCCTCAAAAAATTAACAATAGAACTCCCCTATGACCCAGCAATAGCACTGCTAGGAATTTACCCAAGGGATACAGAAATGCTGATGCATAGGAGCACATGTACCCCAATGTTCATAGCAGCACTCTCCACAATAGCTAAAACATGGAAAGAGCCTAAGTGTCCATCAACAGATGAATGGATCAAGAAGATGTGGTTTATCTATACAATGGAATACTACATGGCAATGAGAAAGAATGAAATCTGGCCATGTGTAGCAACATGGATGGACCTTGAGGGTGTTATGCTGAGCGAAATAAGTCAGGCAGAGAAGGACAGCTACCATATGTTTGCACATATAGGAGGATTAGGAGGAACTTAACGGAGGACCGTGGGGGAGAAGAAGGGGGGAAAATAGTGGGAGAGAGCGTGGGAGGCAAACCATGAGAGACTCTTGAATGCTGAGAACAAACTGAGGGCTGATGGAGGTTGGGAGGGGAAGGGGGTGATGGGCATGGAGGAAGGCACTTGTGGAGATGAGCACTGGGGCACTGGGTGTTATATGGATACCAACTTGAGAATAAACTATTAAAAAAAAAGTCCTGGAAAGCCAGAGGTCAAATTTTAGACATACATTGAGCCAGAAAAGACCCCCAGGCAGCACTCTGAGTCCAGAAGATCTGAGAGGCAAAGAATGATATGAGGCAACATGTTGACCTGAGTCCGATGCCTGAGCAGAGTGCCATTCTGGGCAGAGGCAAATTCTTTGCCTCTGTTATATCTCCCATTGACTATGGACAAATCTGAGTGTTTGATGGTTATTCTGTCCACAACACTAGCAATGAGTCCTGACCTCGTGGAGACAACAAATGAGGCATCAGAGTTGCCTCCCAGGGGACTTCACCGTTCCCCTCCTCATGACGTACAAGTCCCTCAGCAAGGCGCACTCAAGCCCATCCACCATCCAGTCTCTACCTCCCTCCCTAGTCACCACCTCACTGTGATTCTTTTCAGTCCAGCGCCCCAGCTTATTATAGTCCCTACAGTGCACTAGGAGTTTTCTTGCCTCTATGCCTTGGCTTTTGCTGCTTTGTCTGGTTTGCCCTTCTCTCCTTCACCCTTAATCCAGTTCACCTAGTGAACATCAGCTCCTCTTTTGATACTGATCCTATGTCAGCTCATCTATGAAACCTTTCCTGACACACCACCCAGGCGGGAATATCCAGTTTCTATTTGTGTCATCTGTGTAGCATGTACAGACTTCTCTTATATCACCTGTGACGCTCATGAGCATGTGTACTTATCACATTAGATTATGAATTTCTGAAGGACAAGGTCTGTGTCCTACCTTCATGGTAATCCCAACCTGGCAAATTATATGGGACAGAAAGAAGGAAAGAAGGAAGGGAGAGAGGGAGGAAGGGAAGAAAGAAGGGAGGAAGGAAAGGAGAAAGGAAGCATAGATGGATGGATGCATTGATAGACGAATAAAGATTAAGCTCTACAAGAGGTGCTGCTATGTTTTGTTTCCTGCTGAATCTCCATTACTTAGCACAATGTGTAGCACATAGTAGATACTAAAAAAACCCTTAATTAATTAATTACCCTTTAATTGATTAAATGATCATCCATTACATAAACAGAAGTTTGGATGGATGGATAAATGGATGGTTGAGTGGGTAGATTGATGGGTGAATTTGCATTACGTGTCCAAGAGGAAGATGCATGGCCACCTTGATGTAAGACTAGAGAGTCTCTGCCTCCTCATTATTTCACTCTGGCCTGTTGCCATGTGTTTATTGAAACATCAGAGACCAGTTTTTAACTCAAAACACTCGAACACACAACTTCCCTGTCAGTCACACCCAGAACTGAGGTTTATCACTACCATGTGACTCAATACCCATTAGTATAACTGCTATATAGTGAGCAAGGGAGATATTTTTTAGAGAACTTCCAAAAAGCCACAGTCCATGCTCTAGGAACCAGATGATCTCTAAAATCTGGCCTCTATTATTTCCACAGCTACCCAAGACCTAGCTGGAAGTCTAAAATGCCCCTTAGGAGGGGTCAGGGGCCAAAGCAGATGCTCACAAACCCTGCATGGCCCCAAGCACTCATCATTACAGAGACAGGAAAGCTGAGTCTCTTTCTCCTTCTAAGCCCCTATGAGATGGACATAGCTCAGGACTCTAGAGGAGAAGTTGCAAGGATAATGCAATAAAGGGAGAACCCTGGGAGAGGAGGGAGGGCAAAGGAGGCATCCAACAATTTTTCAAGGATATTTAATAATGCTCCCTAGGGACAGGGAAGAAGAAAGACAGGGGAAAAGCATAAACCACCACGGGGCTTACATGATGAGGGTTTGCTTCATGGGAGGTGAGGAGAGACAGCAAGAAAGCTAGCCCAGCATCTCCTCTGGGGTGTCCAACAGTGTCTCAAACTGAACAAGACTGAACTCTTGATCCTTTCCATAAATCTTCCCCTCCCACAGTGTTCCCCATTTTGGTAAGTGGCAAATCCATCCTTTCAATTGTACAGACCAAAAACCCTGGAGCTGTTCTCAGCTCCTCTCTTTTTCTGACACATTACACCTGATTAGCAACTCCACTGGCTTTACCTTCACATTGTATGGAGAATCACTTTGGTAGTCTCCACCATTACTGCTGTGGTCCTGCCCTGGCCATTTCCTGCCACCTATTCTCCACCCGCCAGCTGTAGTGACCCTCCAAAAAGGTCAGGGCACATCCCTTCTCTATTCAGAATCCTCCCGGGGCTTCCATCTTGCTCAGAGTAAAAGCCAAAGTCTAGAGTCACCCACGAGGCTCAACCCAAACTGCCCTCAGCACTTCTCTGGCTTTACTGCCTACTACTTCCTCACCTTCCCTGTTCCTTCCTCCAGCAAGACAAGCCCACCCCTCTTGGGGCCTTTACCCTTATGAACCCCTCTGCTGGCTTGCTCTTCCCCCAAGATATCAGCCTGGCTCACATGCTCACTTCCTTCATGTCTGCCTTTGAATGGCCCCTTCTTGGTGCGAGGGACCTGCTCCCAGATCCAGCAGTCCCCATCTTCTTGCTCATCTCTTCTCCATGGCACTTACCACCCAACCAGCTACATATTCTACTTATGTATTTGGAACACATGTACCAAGAGAGCAAGGACTTCCAGTATTTTGATATGAGATTCCCAGTACCCAGAAGGGCAACCTAGCACCTAGTGGGTGCTCAAGCAATACTCACTGAGTGAATAAATGAATGAATGAATGAATGAACAGAGTATTTTGCTTTTGTTTCTTCACAGTTCTGTAACAGTTGATTTTCTTATTATGCTCTTAGTGTTAGAACTACACCATTGCCTCACTGTCTCTGTGCGCCTCATACCACATACGGTGCCTTAATAACAGCATGGCTGCCGCTGTGCCCTGCTCTCAAGGCTGACATGCCCAAACTCCGGTTCTGATTCGCTCCCTTGTTCCTGAGCTGACTGCTAGGGAAAGCTGGCTGCACCTGGCTCATATGGGGAGGGCAGACTCTGGTGTCACCTTGGGCCACTTCCTCCTTTGTGACCCTACCTTGTCCCTGCCTTTCTCTGCCTCAGTATGCAGTAGGTACATCGGCTACAATAAGCTATAGTTTCCTTATTTCTCAGGATCTCCCTCTGTGGACTGGGAACTCCCTAGCTTCTTTGAGCCTTCGGATCTCAAAAGTGGCATTTGAACTGGGCCTTGAAGGATGAATATGAACTTGCTGGGCATTTAGCAGAAATGGCAATGACAAGGTTTAGAGATAACGAGGGTCAGGAAAAAAATGAACATACTTGGTACAGACTACTCTTTCTAGAATTTTGGCTGTGAAAGGGAAGAGAGAAACATGGTGGCTGGAAGGTAAAGGTTTAGTTTTTAAGTCTAGATGCTTTTTAGCCCAGTGCCCTCCATGGTCCCTGCCTCTCGTTCTCTCCTCCTACACACTCTGTTCCCAGCTTGTTCCCTCTGCTCCAACCAGTTACACGCAGAGCACATGCCTCTGGGCCTTTGTTCTTCTTTGGAATGTCCTTCTCATCATCATCATCATAATCTTCTTCTTCTTCTTCTTCTTCTTCTTCTTCATCATCATCATCATCATCATCATCATCATCATCATGAGATATTATAGTGAGCTATTTACTGAGCTGTTTAGAGGGGCCAGGATTCACATGTGTTTACTTATTTGATCATCCAGTGGCCCTATGAGGTTGCACAATGACCATGCCTATGTTATTCACAAGGAAACCGAGGAAGAGGGAAGCCTGGGCAACATTGCTGTAAAGTAGCACAGCTGCAGTTCAACCTGAGATTCATTTGGGCTCCAGATTCCACACTCTCAACTGCTATAAGATGTCTGCTTCCCCAAGTCCCAGCCCCAGTGTTAAGCTACCCTGGGAAACTTCCCAGAAGCTCCTGGGCCAACGTGTACTCACCTCACTGTGCTCCCCTTGGGAGACCTCATACATGCCTCTGCCACAATCCATCCCTCATAGCGTCTCACTTGGTGCTGGGTCTGTCTCTCCTGACAACCAGGAGCCTTTGAGGACAGAAAAGTGTCCTGTTGTCTTCGTGGGGTTCAGTGTTTGTGGTTGATCCATAAGTATCTTCATGTTCTTTCAAGGTCAGCGTGCTTATTCCATTTATGTACTTCAGGCTCCATGTATGGGCATGTTATTGAACCCATTTCTGAAAATTCTCCATCTTTATGTTTTATACCTCTTATTTCTTTTGATGGCTTGACTTCAGAAGTCCTAAGAACTTTCCCTTTGAATGAAATTCACTACAAAGAAAAAATGAGCCATGGTCTGGGTTTATCCTAATTGGAGTGTGGCATGCCTGTCACACACGAATGGGTTCGCCAAGCCAGCCCCGAATTTGTTTCCCACTGCCAAGTATCCTAAAGGAAAAAGGGGTTTCCAAGCCAGTTGTGCAGATATTTTAAAAAATCTGATAACTTCCTATCTTGCTCCTTAATAAATTTAACAGTAAAAGAAAGCCTTCTGGCATCATGTTATTGAATTACTAAATCTTTAGCTTCAAAGAACTTCACTTGGATTATTAGCAAACATTCATTGACTCCTTTTCTGTGCCAGGTTGTCCATATATATTATCCCATTATGGCTTCCCAGCCATGCTATGCAGTAGATAGCTTCAGACAGCCTACAGAGGGAGAAACAGAAGCTCAGAAGAGCCAAGTCACAAGCCCTGTGCTGCACAGCTGGGGTTTGGCAGCACAGAAATCTGAACCTGGCCAGGTCTCGCTGGTACCCATTTAAGGGTTGGTGTGCTGAATGCCAGCTGCTTCCTTCCTGTTTCTTAAAACTGGTACTGGTGCCAGGACCCTCCACTTTAAATTCTGGGTATAACTGAGCAGCAAACAAGGTCTAGCTTGGCAGACGAGGCTTGGAGAATTTGTTCTCTCCTCTTGCAGCCAGACAGACAAAGCAGAACCCAAGCCTGTGTACTGAGTGCCAAGACGTGCATAATCTCCTTGAACTCCTCCATCACTGTCGTCACCAACATCATTGGGAGGAGAATGGCTGAGGGCTGGTGGCTGTCTTATTTGGTTTTCTCTTGGTGGGTAAATGGCTTCCAGATCCAATAATAGAATGGAGACTTGGAGAGAAGCTGAGAGGAGAGAAGGGATGTGGGCGGGGAGGGGGGTGTTATATTTGCCATGGGGCTGTCCTATGCATATAGGAAGGTAGGCACATAGGGAGGCAGAAATGCAGCCCTGATTGTCCCCATCGGAGACAGAATGCCCATGTGGTTGGCCCGGAGGAGGAGTTCTCATATTTTATGTTCTAAGCAACCTAACCAAAAGGTTGTCTGTCTCCAGTCCCACAAGATTTTGGAAAGATGATCCTCAAGACTATTTGAATCCAGACATTAAATAAACAAAACTGCACATTTGTGGGAACAGGATATTTAGCAGACGCTTACTATAGGCCAGAGGCTTTAAGTATATGTATTATCTTGTACAATCACCACAATAAACTGATGGAGGAGATACTTTAACCCCTCTTTGCAGACATGGAATCTGGGGACCTGGGAAGTTCTTTGTCCAGGTTGCACAGAGGCTGCCACGTGACTGGAGCCCATGGTTATGCCAGACCCACACCACCCCACCTACAGCCAGTCCCAGGGCAGAGAGACCTGGTTGTAGCTGGGAGTATGGACATTCAAAAGCATTAGTTCATCATCTTTTAGGACCCACCAACCCTTTTGAGAAAGTGAAGAATTTCCCTGGCTTAGATAAATGAACAACCCATACCAAGGTAAGAGAATTTCAGGGAGACCATGACCTCTTCACACTCATTGTTAACAGTAGCTGATGATCACCTGCTCCCCAAAGAGATTATTTCCTCCAGATCCAAAGAAGTCATATTTGAACACTGGGTCCCCCTGTCTTCGAACTTGAGTCTCAATCGCCAGGCCGGGGCTCTCCTTGGCTCCAGTAACGGAAATTGATGAGTAGTCCAAAGCTCAGGCCTGCGTCTGACACTAAAATAGCATGCTGGGACCTTCTTATTGACCTAGTTGATTTTTATACAAAAAATAAATAATTCCAGTGTATGCATATATCCCTTACAGAGTCCTCCAAAAGAAAAAAAGAAAGAAAACCCTGGTATATGATCTTTGCGTAATAGATCGATCATAGATTTATTAAATCTCAGTGATCTAGTTTTCAAAGCTTCTTTGAATAATTATATTTTCACATGTAAATTTCATAACCCTCTAAAAAAAGGAGGAAAAATTCCAAAGGAAATTACTTATTCTTATTATAAAGCATAAAGTAGTCCAAAACTGGGTTTATACACATTAACTGATTTTCATCACAGTTAACATATGTTGAGCCCCTAATATTTGCTCAACACATGCAAAATACTTTAATACACATTATCCCATTTCATTGCTCTCCCCCAGCAACCTCTTGAGGGAGACAAGGCCATTATTATGACCTCTCTGTCACAGAAAAGGAAACTGAGGTCCAGAGAGCCCCTGTGACCTGCCCAAAGTTAAACATCGATAGATAGGTAGTGAGAGCCAGGACTAAAGCCCTGGGTTCCAGACCACCCCATTTGCTTATACCTCATCCAGTGTGTGAAGCAATTTCAGATGCATGTTGGAAGTGAGAACTTGCTGCATGTAATGAAAATTGCAAGAAAGCAATACCGTGAGTACATATAAGGGTCACTTGTACTATGAATTAGAAAACTTTTGTCCCCCTCAGTATTCAGGGCTCTTGTGAAGACGGATCACCTTTGTTGTGAAGCCCCCTGACCACCACCTCATACCCTGGAACCTTGGGCTCCTTACCCCACTGGGTCATGGTCACCTGGTGCCATCTGCAGTGAGCTCTCCACATGTAGTAGATTTCTGAGTCAGGGACACTGGGGACGTCCAATGAGGGATTGGACCAACATTCATTGCCATGGCAACGGCTACTCAACTTGGCCTCTGACCAAATGTCTCAGCAGGTGAGCAAACAGGAGGAAGCAAGGATGACTCAGGGCATCCCAGCCTGGGTTGAACAGGAAGATGAGTCACCCGTTGAGGGAAAGGAGACAGTCAGGAGGCCCGCCTTGGATGTTGGGCATTTCCGTGAAGGTCTTATCTTCCCTGCAAGGCTAAGGGTTTCTGAAATGCAGGGATCCCGTCTCCATCCGCACAGCACTAGGTAGTGCCCAGCAAACGGGGAATCTGTATTGCCCACTTAATGCCGAGTTGTGTACTGGTACAGTCCACAGTGTTTTCAAACTGCTCATCATGGCCCATTAGTGGATCATGAGATCATTTTTGGGGCTGCAGACCAGCATTTTTATTAAGATAGAAGAGATGTGAAAAGGGAAAAAATGACAGTGTATCATACATAGTAAGGATTGTGAGATTTTTTTCATGGAAAACATGAGAAGTGTGTGTGGATGGTGGTGGTGGTGGTACTGGTGGTGGTGGTGATGTGTGTGTGTGTGTGTGTGTGTGTGTGTGTGTGTACACACTGGGCTGTGATATAAAATATCTTTTTATTCTGAATCATAATCAAATATTTGAAAAATAATAGAGAGCCATTTTAGAAAGACACTTACTTGACCAGTTTCCTGATTATGAGAATATTAAAATCCAGTGGCTATTTATTTTCATTGTTCAACCATTTCTTCGGTATTCATCCAAAAATCATCTACTAGTGTTGCCTTCTCCACTGTGTCATCCTGTTAGGTGTGGATGGGAAACACCGTGGAACAAAGTTACTGGCTCAATGTGTCTAGAGTCACTAATTGGGCAACACGGGTCAGAAGTGGTGTGTGACCAGTACCACCTCACACCTGCCCATCTGCAGAGCAGGAACCTTTGTTTGCTGAGGTTTTGTATTTCAAGCAGGCTGAGCACTGGGCTTGAACTGCTGACCTCTGCATTCTGTCTGTCTCCACTCACCCTTCCAGTTGGCTTAAGTCTCACAGCACCTGTATATTGACACTCTTGTATTTTCCCCATGTTATTTTCTCATTGGCAGTCTTAGCTCCTTGGTTAGTTTATGCACTACTCAAATATGTCTTCTGCTGCTTTTGTGTCTCCAAAATGCAACCCTCTAACAGGGTTGGGAGTAGAGTAGGCTCTCAACAAATGCTTCCTATTTATTGACAACTACTCATTGTTCAGATCCCTGCTAAGACACCCCTTCATTCCTCCTGTTCTGCTGTAGAGCATGTACCATATGGCTTCATGGTTATGTGTGTTAGCAGTCTCCTCCTTCACTTAGACTATGAGCCCACTGAGGACAGGGAGTATGTGTATTCTATCCATCACTGAATCCTCAGCCCCTAGCATAGCACAATACCCACCTGCCTTGGTCATTGTGTCCTCAATGATCTGCACTTGGTAGTTGTATCTGTTACTTATCACCATAACAATGCTGAGTAACAAAAATAAATAAATAAATAAATAAAACCCACACGATCTCAAAGTCATACCAAATATGTGTTTGTTTCCGTGGAGCAGCTCTAAGCTACAGAGAGGTACTAGATCTGTTCTGTGTGTCTTCTCACCCCCCCCCCCTTTGACTAGCAGACTAGCAAAGGGAATGTTCTTCCTATGATGATGGTGGAGGTACAAGAGAGCAAGTTCAGCCGTACAAGTTCTTTCAGTCCTGTGGTTCCATCATGTCCATTAATATACTTTCTGCCAAAGTAAGCCAGTTAGCCAAGCCCAAAGTCAAGGAGCTAAAAAGCATGCTCTGCATAGGAACTTCTGGGTGGTGAAGGGAAAAGTGAATATTTCTAAATAAGAAACCAAAGCAAGTTCCCAGGCTCTTGCTAAATGTTCATGGAATGGAAAGGATGGGAAGAAATAATTAGATTCCAGGGATTTCTCCTAGATTTTTCACCATGAAGTTATAAAACTCCATGGAGACTCTTCTACCTCCTGACATATAGCTCCACAGAGAAAGCCAGAGTTTTATCTAACAAATTAATAGCCCAACCACCCAGAGTTAAGTTTGCTGGGCTAATAGCAACTGTCAGCAGAGACAACTCCTCTGCTCAGGGACACTTGGGGATGGCAGCTGCCTCTGGGAGGGAGAGTGGGACAGTGATCACTGGCTTCTCAAGAGGCATCTCTGAACAGATAGAAGCTGGGCTGGAGGGGGAAAGGGTGTTCTGTGTTGTATCCCCTGGCAATGTGTGCATGCAGATGAATACCCACATGTTTGTTAAAGTCCGCAGGTCAGGATTTTGAGGAAATCTTTTCAAGTAACCAGTCATCTCTTCTAAAAAGAGTTCAGAGCCCTGGTCCCCGTGTTGGCTTCGCGGTTGGCTTTGTGGCACCAACTCTGGTGTGGTTTGAACTTGTGCAAGGTTTTTGTGCCCACCCTCCCCACCCCGGCTCCCCATTTCACTGAAAAATAACAGTCTGTTTTCTTTCATTCTCTCTTCCCGCCAACTTCAGGGGTGCTGTGCCTGCCAGACAGCCTGAACCTTCACAGAGACCCTCAGCGGACAAACAAGCCGGGGGAGCTGCCCATGTTCAGCCAGTCGGAGTTGAGGACCATCGAACAGTCCTTGCTGGCCACCCGCGTGGGCAGCATCGCAGAGCTCAGTAAGTGGACACCGGCTCTCTGGCCCTCTCTGTGCCCGAGGTGCCACTGCCCTCAGGACGGTGCTTTGTAACCAACCAGGTGACACCTTTTATGGAGCACAGGCCGTGTGCCGAAATCTGCACCGTGATAGCTGTAGGGGAAGGCAAGGGCTTGAGTCAGACAGGCCTGGTAAAGTTCCTGACTTTGTCACTGTTGTAAGTCAAGTTCTTAACGTTTTCTGACCCTCAGAGTTTCCTTTTCCATAAAATAAAGAAACTAGGGGTGCCTGGGTAGCTCAGTTGGTTAAGCATCTACCTCTTGATTTCGGCTCAGGTCACGATCTCACAGTTTGTGAGTTCGAGCCCCACATCAGGTTCTGCGCTGACAGCACAGAGCCTGCTTAGGATTTTCTCTCTTTGTCTCTCTCTGTCCCTCCCTCTCTCTCTGCCCCTCCTCTACCTGTGCTCTCTCTCTCTCAAAAATAAATAAATAAACTTAAAAAAATTTTTTTTAATTTAAAAAGAAAAATAAAAACAATAGTACCTAACTTAAAGTATAGCTGTGATGATTCAGTGAGCCAGTGCTCATAGAGGGGGTTTGCCATGGTGGCTGACACACAGTAAATGGTCTGTAAAGGATGGCTGTTCACTGTTGATTTCCAGTGAGGTCCATTTAAAGCATATGTCCGGGGAGCACCTGGGTGACTGGGTCAGTTAAGCAGCTGACTTCGGCTTAGGTCATGATCTTGCGGTTCGTGAGTTCGAGCCTTGCATCAGGCTCTCTGCTGTCAGCTCAGAGCCCTCTTCAGATCATCTGTCTCCCTCTCTCTCTGCCCCTCCCCCACCTCTCTCTCTCTCTCTCAAAGATAAATAAACATTAAAAAAAGAAATTTAAAAATGCTTGTACAAAGCATATGTCAGATCACATCTTTTCCTCTATTTAGAATCCTCCACTGGCTTTCCATCTGACCCATAGGAAAAGTTAAAATAAGCTCTTATAATTGCTTCCAAGCCACCGCACTTATCTCTCTTATTCCTCAACTCTCTCCCAAGGCCCCCCGAACACCAGCCATCCTGGTCCCTTGTTTTCCCTTGAATATAGCAGCCATACCTCAGGACCTTTGTACTTCCTGTTCCCTCTTCCTCAACCACTCCCCCTCAGATAGCCACATGGCTGGCTCCCTCACTACCTTCAAGTCTCACCCAAAATCATAATACCCTGAAGACCCTTAACCCCTATATTTTTTAAACAGTTATTCATTTTTAAGAGAGAGAGAGAGAGAGAGAGAGAGATTGTGAGTGGGGGAGGGGCAGAGAGGGAGGGAGACACAGAATCTGAAGCAGGCTCCAGGCTCTGAGCTGTCAGGACAGAGCCCAATGCGGGGCTCGAACCCACGAGCAATGAGATCATGACCTGAGCTGAAGTCGGATGCTTAACCAACTGAGCCACCCAGGTGCCCCCCCCATATATTTTTTTAACAACAGTTTCACTGAGATAAAATTTATATACTGTTCGTCTCTTCAAAGCGTGTGATTCAGTGAGTTTTAGTTACTCACTAAGGTGTGCCAACCATCACTACACTCAGTTTTAGACACCAGTGTTCATCACCCCAACAAGAAACTTGGTGACCATTAGCAATCATTACCCTTCCCCCTCCACCTAGCCACACTCTATATTTTACTTATTTTTTAAAATTGTTTCTCTCTCCCTACTAGAATATATTCTTACAGAGAGTAAGTAGAGACATTTACTTGTTCACTGATATAACCCCAATGCCAAGAATACTGCCTGGCACTTAGGAACTTTGAAGGGAGAGGGAGAGACAGAGGGAGAAAGAGGGAGGGAGGCAGAGAGAGGGCAGGAGAGAGAGAGGAGCATAAAGGCAGAGAGAAGGGAGGGATTTTCAGGAAGGTGGGGTGTTTTCAAGTTTGAGCAGTAATTTGCCATGTTTATGCACCCTGAGTCTGGCCATTCAGAAGAAAATAATAAAAATGTATTTACTTCTGATTCAATTGATTGCCAAACTACTCAATTGTGTGTTCCTGATGGGACCAGAGCATTGATCTCAGATATGCTGGATTATGTCAAAATATGAGTTGGTGTGAAATTCTAGAAAATTCTGAACCATGAAAGGATTCAAGGTCCAGAAGGCAACTTGCACCTCTTCCCAAAGGAATTCCCCATACACAGGACAGGAATCTTCTGTGTAGCGCATAGCATGCCCTTCCAGAAAGAGAAGACATAGCTAATGGAAGCCATCATGAGCTCTCTGCTCATCAGGGAGCTACTTTCCTTGCACCTGAATTTGGAAATTGTGCTTCCATTCTCATCAAACTCAGAAATCACAAGATGCCACCAATCACAGGGTCTTTCACCTACCAGTCAGCTATTGTTCTTAAACTTTTGGGTGCCATGGACCCTTTTGACAGCCTGGTGAAGCCTGTGGACCCTGCCTCAGAATAATATTTTTAAATGCATGAAATAAGTGCAGACATTTACAAAGGACGCTACTTGTATTAAGATTCAGCTGCCGAGGGGGCCTGGGTGGCTCAGTTGGATAAGCAGCCGACTTTGACTCAGGTCATGATCTCATGACTCGTGAGTTTGAGCCCTGCATCAGGCTTTGTGCTGACAGCTCAGAGCATGGAGTCTGCTTCGGATTCTGTGTCAACCTCTCTCTCTGCCCCTTCCCCAGTCGTGCTCTGTCTCTCTCTCAAAATAATAAACATTAAAAATACATAAATAAATAAATAAAATTCAGCTACTAAATTTTTTAAATCAAAATTATGATGTAGTCATTCTATCCTTTTATTAGCACATTATACAACAGAACCTAGCAGCAGCTTTGAAGACCCCTTTATGTTGAGGTACTGATGTGTGTAAATGGTATTTTGAAACACCTTCTGTAATTGGAAAGGGATAAGAGAATGTCTACATTTTAACAGCTCCCCAGGGGTTTGGTTGTAGACGGTCCAAGCAGCCTCCAGGGTGGGGTTGTGTCTGCATGGGCATAACCTGCAAAGACCCCACTCACCGATTCTACACTGGCATCTCGAATGTTTGTTCTGGGATTTGTTAAGGATCCCTCTCAGCATCTAGCACCTGGGCTGGGGCCGTACCGAATTCTGGCACTCTTCTAAGAAAGGATTTGTTAAATAAATCTGTACTTCACCAAAGCAGGCAGCCTGCAGGAGCGGCTGGCCGCATAAATTGTTTTTAAGGACAATTTGCTCAGTAAATTAGACGCTGTCGTTCTCATTGAATGTTGACTTTCACATATGAATTGTTGGCATACAAATGGGGTGCTGCTAATTACAAAGGGGTTTTGTACATTCATTAAGTCAGCCCCACAGAATGTGTGTGCAGAAGCACATTGATAAGCCACCTCAGTGACTAGAGGTAATAAAATTGCCTTCTTTTCTGATCTGACTATAATTTAGAGTGGCTTGCTCTGTGGTCTGAATCAATACAAGCCTTGCTCTCTCTGTGTACATAGAGAGCCGTTCTTCATATTCAAAGATTACTCACTCTACCAGTGTGGAGTGCAGAAGCTACTCTTTTTCTGCAAAGGCGAGATGGAGCAAGTTTGTTCCCAGACATCCCTGCTCTTCTGGAATTAGGCTGTCCGGGGTCAAGGGCAGAGCCCCTACCCATGGTTTTCTTAGTAGTCAGTAATAATAATAGCAGCAGCTGTTGTTACTGAACCAATAACTATGGTGCTGTGATAAACTATGATAAAGCCACATGAATTATTTCCAGTGTAACGACTGTTGTCCACACTGGCGGGAACGAGGCAAGAGGAGAATGAGCAACTTGTCTAAGATCAGTCACACCCACGAGCTAGAGGGCCTGGGACTGAGTGCAGTTCTCAAGCCAGAGGTTTCCCGCCTCGCCTCTAGACTGCTCTCCCTCTGGGAAAAGCCCATTGGATGTTTCTACCTGTTACAGGCGCAGTAAGGGCTGTATCCCTTCCAGCTCGGAGGATCTGCCATTTGCTCTGTAGGATGGATCGTGGATGTTCTCCATAATCGGAGGTGCACAAAGTCACAAAGGATTCTTTCCAGATGGGCTGAGACTTTTCCCTGTAACCCTTGCCTATAGCTTCAGAGCATCACATTAAAATTCAGAACTTGATCAATCAGGATGTCCAGAGCCGTTGTCTTTGTCCAGCCTGTTATGGCTTGGGGTGAACATACATCCACTCTTTCTGGAGCACCCACCGTGTACCAAGTGTCTGAAATAGATTAAAGGTATTCCCATTTCACAGATAAGAAACGAAGACTTGGAAGGATATATGTCTTTCCCAAGCACACAGCTAGTAAGTGGCAGTGATCATTCAAATCCAGTTTTTTCTTTCTCTGCCTTGTGTTGCTGTGTTCCAATTCAGCTTTGCATCGTGAGCACCTGATCACTCCTAGTGTGGGAAATCGCTGTCGCATGTCAGTGAATAACGGGATGATGCACAGTGAATGCGTCTGAGAAACAGACCTGAAGAAAATGAGGGGAACTCTTGATGAGGGTCCCCTTAAATATCAAATATTCGAGGGACGCCTGGGTGGCTCAGTCAGTTAAGCATCCGACTTCGGCTCAGGTCATGATCTCACAGTCTGTGACTTCGAGCCCCGCGTCGGGCTCTGTGCTGACAGCTCAGAGCCTGGAACCTGCTTTGGATTCTCTCTCTGCCCCTCCCCTGCTCACTCTCTCAAAAATAAATACACTTAAAATTTTTTTTAAATATTAAATATTCTGTGGAACTGGATTTTGATCTTAGAGACCTGGACCTAACCCTACATATGTCTGAAATATATGAGTACAAAGCTAAATGAAGACGCTGCAGAGGCCTCCACACTGACACAGGCTGGAGACTTTTTTAACTTGAGCCCTAGAAAATTTACACAGTGATGTGCTGAACATCACAGTTGACCTAGAGACTGGTGGGCAGTCCCTTCAGGCACCCCTTCCATGACCCAGTGAACAGATCTGGGGGAAGCCAGCCCACCCAGTCTCTCCTAGCAAGGCCATGAGAAAAGCAGAGGTCCTGGCTTTTTTATTTTTTATTTTTTATTTTTTTACTTTTGAAACAACTTGCCTCTGCATTTGGCCCCATTCAATCCCACATTTGTGTCCTCTGAGGTCTCATCTGCCTGATGTCCCAGCCTTATGCACAAGCTCCCCGTGAAACCCCATTGGACAGTCATTAATTATAGTGTTTACTTTCTGTGGCTTGAAGAGGAGGAAATGACAGCCTCATTGTAAAATGCCTCTCCCTGTAGTCTTTTCACACTAAACTGTGAACTTGTTTCTTCCACTCAATGAGGCAACCAAAATGGGGCCGTTAATTTACAACAGTGAGTAAAAAGAGTTTCTGGGTGATCTCTCCTCAGTATCTCTAGAAAGAAAAAAAAAACAACAACACCTCAGTCCTTTTTGCTTGGACAAGAGGGTCTCTTACCTTGTTTGGAATGTAGTTGGGCTCTTTACAGAGTCCCTGCCTCCAGTCCCTAGGATGCACCTGTGACCCTTTCAGGTGGCAAAATGGCCACTGGCCTCTTGGTATTTCTCAAAAACTCCACTCCACCACAGGACCTTTGCACTGCTGCCCCTTCTGCCTGGAAAGCTCTTCCCCTGATCTTCACAAAACTCCTCTGTCACTTTATTCGGGCCTCTACTCAAATGTCACCTCCTCAGAGAGGCCTTCCTGTGACTGCCCCCTCCCCATCCCCCCTCCCCCACTGCTCTCTCTACAATCTTCCTGCTTCACTTTTCTTCATAGCTCTTATTACCACCGACATACTGTATGTTTAATTATGTATTTTCTGTCCACCCCACCAAGACTGTAAACCCATGACAGCTGAAAGGTTTGTTGTTTTTTTAAAAATATCACTATATCCTCAAGAACTGGAACAATGCCTGGCACACAGTAGGACTCAATAAATATTTGATGACTATTTAGGAGGTTGAATATATTATTTAGGATGAATATAGGAGGTTTTGAAAGTGTATTGTAGAAAGTGCCAGCTGAGTGTGGATGAGACAGAGAGGAAGGAAGAAGGTGAAGTTCCGCCTCCATTGCTGTCTTTTGTTCAGAAGGACCTACCATGGGAACATACAGCCCTTTGTCCTGGGAGATCATGTCTGGCATTCAGGGGGGTGGTGAGTGGGAGCTGCTCCCATAACCTGAGTCTACAGCAGCATTTCCCATGGGTGGGACAGGAGATGATCGTAGGTGATACACAAAACACTTTTTATTTTTAATTGCTATGAATTTTTCATGAGCACTAGAAAAATATTGGTTTTCCCTTTATGGCACTCATATGAAGCTTCCTTTTAAAATGAGTGAAAGAATGAGCTCATTTAAAGAAAAATATTAAGTAGATAAATTGTACCTGCAGCCCACAGATATGAGAGAAGTCCTGATGGTGATTCACCCCACGGCTGACATTTGGGAAACCTGGTTATAAGTGGATTCTGTAAGGTTTCTGGAACCAGCTGCAGCTGCCCAAACTCAGAGCAGCCAGCGACAAGTGTATGTGTTGTTTTGAGTTCACGAAGCTGATGGGCGGAGCAGCAGATATGTGCTCTACATATGTGTAGGGTGGGGGTTGAGGATGGGGCTAATGACTGCAGAATCCTTGCCTTTCCATCTCCTATGGCCATGCCTCCTCAGAGATGTCCTTAGGGCCTCTGGTCAGGAACTAGGCTGATGATGATGGTGGTGGTGATGGTGATGATGGTGGTGGTGGCGGTGGTGGTGATGATGGTGATGGTGGTGATGGTGGTGATGATGGTGCTGGGTATATAATGATGGTGGTGGTAGTGATGATGATGATGGTGGTGGTGATTGTGATAATGATTGTGGTGATGATGGTGCTGGTGGTGTTATGTTGTGATGATGAAAGTGATGGTGGTGATAAAGATGATGGTAGTAATGATGATGGTAATGGTGGTGATATGATGATGATAATGATGGTGATGATGATAATGATGGATGGTGAGAAAAAAAGAAATAGTGTTAAATATTTATTAAGCACTTAGGATGTGCTAGACTTCAAGTGCTTTAAGTGACTTATATGCATTACTGCATTTAATATTATAAGGTAGGTACTATTTTTATCCACCCAACAAATCCATTAGTTTATAAAAATCTCCATTTACAGAGAGGTTAAATAGCTCACCCAAGGTCACACAACTAGTTAGTGGCATGTCAAAGGCTCAGACTCAGGCAGTCTGAGTCCAGACAGCATGTTTTTATTGACCACACATCCTGCCCCTCCAGGAACAGACAATGAGTGAGGCACAGTCTCTGCTCTTCAGGCTCAGTAGAGGAAGCAGACATGTGAACAATTAACTGTGAAACATGACAGAGTTAAACAACTAACATGTTAGACTTTATTAGCAGGTACTGTGGGTACACAGGGGAAGAGGGGATTCTGACTGGGAGCATCCTGGAGAGCTGCATGGAAGAAGTGATACTTGGTCGCAGCCTTAAAGGTCTTCAGTAGTTGAGAGAATAAGGGAAAGGGCACTCCAGGGTGAGAAAACAGGAGCAGAAGCAAGGAACTTGGAAGTGCAGGGCTAGCTGAATGATGCTCAGAAGAGATGGTTAGCCCAGCCAAGGTCAAAGGTGTCCCAGCATCTTGGGGAACTAGAAGGGAGGTACAGGGGCCCAAATCAAGGACCTTCTCTTCTCCACTCCCTTGTGAGTTTTCTTGTTCTGAACTTTTTCACGAGAGCTTTTGAGAAAGGCAGATGGAAAGATGATACTTCAGCCTGACGTAGATGGAAGGTACAAGAAAGAAAACGTATCACCTTGATAAGCTTGTTATCCTGATAATGCCAGTTAGCACATACCATAACTCAAAACTCAGAAGCTATACACAAGCTGGAAGGGAATGCCTCCCACAGTCCCACTAGACAGAGAAATCTTCAGTCATTATTTTGGAGGTTGTTTGGGGTTGTTTTTTGTTTGTTTGTTTGTTTTGTTTTGGGGGGAGATTTTTTTGGTATTTATTCAGTGCAGAGTTTTTAAATAACGTAATCCATGGGGAAATGGAAGGGGAAAAATAGTTTCAAACAGAGAGGAAGGCAAACCATAAGACACTCTTGAATGCGGAGAACAAATTGAGAGTTAATGGGAGTGGGGGAGGGAAGAAATGGGTAATGGGCATTGAGGAGGGCACTTGTTGGGATGAATACTGGATGTTGTATGTGAGCAATGAAATCTACTCCCAAAACTAAGAGCACACTGTATACACTGAATGTTAGCTAACTTGACAATAAATTTTAAAAAATAATAGTATAAATAAATAAATAAATAAATAAATAACATAATCCTGATCTCACAGTATGAGATTTGTAAATTTCATTTTTGCGCCAACTGAACCATTTTAAAAGAAGGATTTTTTGTGTGGTCTTGCAGTTCTGTGTAAACATTTTTAATGACTGCCTAACTTTATTATTTCATAACATAGATGTACCAGAGTTTATTTAACCACACTGTTATTTTTAAACATATATTTCTTTGTCAAATTTTGGATCCCATAAAGAAGGTTGGGTGAAAATCCTTGTGCATAAAGATTTGTTGCGTTTTGGGTTCTAACATTGGGAAGGACTCCCAGAAATGGAATTACTATATCAGGGCAAGGAGCCTTCATTAACACTTTGGCTACATCATGCCAGATGCTTCAGCATGGATTTGGAGCTGAGTACAGCCGCACTGGGCCTAAGAGTAGGGTGTAGGGTGAAGGGCACAGTCATTAGAGTCAGATAGACCCAGGTTGGACTCTTGTGTCTGCCTCAGTTTCTTTATCTGTAAAATAAGATTCCTCAGCCTTGGCATTATTGACATTTGGGGCTAAGTTCTTTGTTGTGGGGACTGTCCTGTCCACTGTAGGATGTTTAGCAACATCCCTGACCTCTATCCATAGGATGCTAAGGTGCTATACTAAGGCCCTTGAGTATAACATCCAAAAATGTCTCCAAACTTTGCCAAATGTCCTCTGGGAGGCAAAATCCACCCAGCTGCAGATTACTGCTATAGAACTGATCTAACATAATGCGTGCTTTGCAGAGCACATGAGGACTAGAAACAGTGCCTGTGAGGTGCTTACTTGGCATCCCTGGCCCAGTGTAGATGCTCAATGAATGGCACCTATTACTACACTTCATAACAGTGGTGACCATGACATTTCGCACAGCTGCATGCTACAGAGACGACACCCAGGAGGACACTCAGGATCAGCTCGGAGGCCACACCCAGCTCTCAGAGTCTCTGGGTCTTTGCTATTTTTTTTTTTTTTTAATAGTTTATTGTCAAATTAGTTTCCACATAACACTNGCTATTTTGGCGAAGCACCCAGCAGTTTCCCTGTTCTCCTTCCAGAGGTTACCATGCATCCTACTATGTAGAAACAAGTGATTGCCAGGTTTTCCTAATGGGGGGTTTTCTCCCCTCAGTTTCGCCCCAATCTCCCTGTTGTTTGCAGCTCAGCTTTCCTCCTAAAAGTCTGTGAGTGATGTGCTGAGACAGTTATTGGGAAACCCAAATCCTTCCACCAGCACCTCCCTCAGGGTGAGGGAGGGCCCCCTCAGACCCCGCCTCCCAAGTGCAAACTTACTGGAAATCCAGCATCTCTGAAAAGTTCACACAACAGTTTTTTTGTGGCTTTTTTTTTTAACCTTTCATTTAAATGTTAGTTAGTTAACATACAGTGCAATATTGGTTTCAGGAGTAGAATTCAGTGGTTTAGCACTTACATACAACACCCAGTGCTCGTCACAGCAAGTGCCCTCGTTAGTACCCATAACCCATCTAGTCCATGTCCCTCCCACCCACCTCCATCAATCCTCAGTTTGTTCTATATCATTCAGAGTCTCCTGTGGTTTGTCTCCCTCTCTCTCTCTTTCTGCCTTTCATCTGTTCTGTTTCTTAAATTCCACATATGAGTGAAATCATATGGTATTTGTCTTTCTCTGACTGACTTATTTCGCTTAGTATAATACACTCTAGCTCTGTCCACATTGTTGCAAATGGCAAGATTTCATTCTTTTTGATGGCTGAGTCGTATTCCATTGCATATATACATACATATATATATATATATACACACCACATCTTCTTTATCCATTCATCAGTCAATGGACATTTGGGCTTTTTCCAGTTTGGCTATTGTTGATAGTCCTGCTATAAACATTGGGGTGCGTGTGCCCCTTCAAATCTGTATTTTTGTATCCTTTGGGTAAATATCTAATAGTGTAATTGCTGGGTCATAGGTAGTATTATTTTTAGCTTTTTGAGGAACCTCTATACTGTTTTCCAGAATGGGTGCACCAGTTTGCATTCCCACGAGCAGTGCAAGAGGGTTCTCCTTTCTCCACATCCTCGCCAACATCTGTTGTTTCTTATGTTGTTAATTTTAACCATTCTGACAGGTGTGAGGTGGTGTCTCATTGTGGTTTTGATTTGTATTTCCCTGATGATGAGGATGTTTAGCATCTTTTTTTTATGTGTTTGTTAGCCATCTGGATGTCTTCTTTGGAAAAGTATTCACGTCTTCTGCCCATTTCTTCACTGGATTCTTTGTTTATTGGGTGTTGAGTTTGGTAAGTTCTTCACAGACTTTGGGTACTAACCCCTTATCAGACATGTCATTTGCAAGTATCTTCTCCTATTCTGTAAGTTGACTTTGAGTTTAAGTGTTGTTTCCTTCACTATGCAGAACGCTTTTATCTTGATGAGGCCCCAATAGCTCATTTTTGCCTTTGTTTCCCTTGCCTCTGCCTAAGTGTGAGACAGGAAACCATCAAAGTCCTAGAGGAGAACACAGGCAGCAGCCTCTTTGACCTCAGCCATAGCAACTTCTTACTAGACACGTCCCCAGAGGCAAGAGAATCACCCAGCAGTTTTTGAGAGTCCCCAGGTGGCATCTCACATATAGCCATCCCTTCCTCCGGCCTTGCTGTTGCTCACCCTGAAGTCCTGGCCTCCCATGAATCTGTGTGAAATCTCACACTTTGGCCTTGCCCATGGCTAGGACCACATCTGAGAACCATGACCTCACAGCCAAAGGCAGAACTGGAAAGTCTGTAGTCCTTTCCAAAACTTCTGGCCATTGGCCCTGTCTGCCAGGGCCTCTGTGGCTTGTCCCCACTCTGTGCCCACAAAGGATGTGGTTACCGACAGATGCCAGTTAAACATGGGCTGAGCTTTTCTACCAAAATTCTGGGTGTGTCTGAGCCAGCCATGATGTCTGGAGCTCCTGATGTGCTATCAGTGAATGAAGATCCCTTCTCTCCTACCTCCATACAGTGGCGAAGAGGCCCAAATGGCAGTAGTTTGATGCTCAGTTCTTGCACTCAGTGGCAGTGTGACTTAGCCCAATGATTTCCCTGGACTCAGTTTCCTCATTTGTAAAATAGACACGCTATCAGGACCTACCTCATTGGTTTGTGTGGCGCCTAAAGGGTATAATGTGTATAAAGCTCTCAGAAGTATCCTGCACGCGGGAGCACCATCTGTGTCTGCTGTTGCCCATCAGAACCTCATCTATGGCCCCAGAGCCCAGCTGCTGGGCTCCTACCCATTTTTACAGCTTTCCAAGGAAAGCTCTTTCAGCTCTGCCATCGCCTGGGCTGAGTTTCTGATCTGAAACACCAGGCTTCTGTTGGTTGCAGACCAGCTTCCTGCCTACATCACTGCTGGTTACTCACACGCCCCTTCCGGCTCTCTTCCCTTAGGGCAGTTTATCTTCCAAGAGTCTGCAGGGTCATTTATGCAGACGGACCCATCAGCCTCTGCGCCCTCCTGCAGACCTGTCGGACTCTGAGACCCCCCCCCCAGCTGGAAGCTCTGCTCTGTCACCAGAGGCTGACTCATCTCCTGAGCCCCCCACCGATCATGGACTCCGCAATGGCATATGTTTTGGGAGACTTGGGATTTAGGTCTCAAACTCTTCACCAGAGTTTTCCAAAGGCCACGCTCTGAGGGAGATTCTAGACAAGTGCCTTTCTGGAGGGACTGTGGTATGCTGACCAAGATCGTGAGCCCTGGAAGCCTAGTTAGAGTCACAGCCTGCTATTTCCTGAATGACACCTGGGCCAACTGCCCCTTGCCTTCATTTTCCCATCTCTAAAGTGGGCGCATGTCCCATATGGTTCTTATATAATTAAACTGCAAAGCGCATAAATGGCCTGGTGGCGGGTTCTCAGCGTATCACGGTTCCCACTTCTGCTGCCACCTGTCTACCTCATGTCATCATCCTCATCAGAAAAGTCAAAACATTGCCATCGTGCCCAATCCCACCCCAAACCTGCGATCTTGTTGTTTTCTCCCAGGCTCCTCCTCAACATTCGCCGATTGGGCTCTTACGTTACCAGTGGGTAGAGCCGCCCCTTATGAGACAGACTGACATTACCGGCCTAGAAGCAGGCACCTGGCTTCCTTTTTTCCTCCTTCCCAAGGAGCAATGTTTCTAAAAGATGAAAGGGTAGAGAGAAGAGGAAGGAAGAAAAAGAAATTAAGGACCTAAATGCACCCCAAACAGAGGCCTGGAGTGAGGAGCTTTGTAGCATTGATTCCTAAAAATGTCAACCTCAGCATGAAGCTGCAAGTCAGGCACTGGGTCAGGCCCCAGGCAAGACTATCCCTTCATGTCCTAGGCACCCAACCTCCCGCTCTCACCATCCAGAGAGAAGGAAGAACAGGCAGGCGCCGAGCCTAAGAGAGCCACTTATTTGGTGCCAACAGTGTGCTAGGCACTTCCTCATTCTGCACGTGACCGTCACAACCACCTGATAGGGGAGTATCATTTCCCCACTGGAGGGGTTAAGCCACTTGCTGGTCTGTACACCGATGAGTGGCAGAACTGGGATTGGAATTCCTTCCCCTGACTCCTACCTAACTTTGAGCACTGGTTCTCCATATTTTCCATCTGCAGGTCCCCTGGGGTCTTCCCTCCCCACCTACCTCTGAAAGAGAATTCCCTTCTCTGATTCTTTTTATTTAGTTTCTTGGGCATATTTTCCTGCTGTAGGAAATGGAGAGAAGAGGGTCAGGCGCTGAGCAAGGCATGGCAAGATGCAGAGGGGTGTAGGGAAGCAATCCCCCACTGCTCTCTGTTCATCCCCTGCATCTGCTTGTTGTCCAGTTATTAAGCTTAGTGGGTTGTACTCTGGCTAGGTTGACCTACTAAGGCCTTAGGACTCTGACAACATGGAAATTTCCTTTCCACTGAAAACTCCTATCAGAAATAGTGGCCACTTGGAATCTTGTCTCAAGAAGGATTTAAAGGCTACATCTTAGTGCATAAGAGCTCTGGGATTGATTAACCATGTCTGCCATGGACATGGAATAGAAAGGGGAATATTTGCAATCTCTACCCTTAGCTGAGACCTCATCTCCATAGTTGAGTCCCCTGAGAGTGTTGAATGGCCCTCTTGACAGTCTTCTTTTGAGATGGCCCCACGCTCAGACTAGAAAGTGAGCCTTGGACCTTCAGAGAAGAAACTCCTGCCTCTCACTGAGCCTCACTTTCTTGGCTTTGGACTTTAGGTCAAAGTGTCATGTTAAAAGGTACAGCTGGATGACAGAACTGGTGGGCTCTGTAGGCCTGCTTTCAACCAGGCAGTGGAGGATTGGGAGTGGGGGAGACAGTCTCCCTCCCTCACCAGGGGCTTCCTGGGCAGGGTAGAGGGGCAGTAAATTCCAGCAGGAGTTGATGTTTCAGTCTTGAGCCTGAGAACAGAATTCCTTCTTCTACAACATCTCTTCTCTTAAGGCCTTCACCTGATTAGATGAGGCTCACCACCCACATTTTGGAATGTAGTCTGCTTTTCTCAAAACTTACTGATTTAAATGGTAAAGGTTAATGTGAAACATACCTTCACAGGAACCTAAGACTCGTGTTTAACCCAACAACTGGGCACCATAGCCTCACTCAGCTGACACATAAAATTAATCATCACAGGGGTGCCTGGGTGGCTCAGTCGGTTAAGCGTCCAACTTCGGCTCAGGTCATGATGTCACAGGTCATGGGTTCGAGCCCCACGTTAGGTTCTGTGCTGAAGCTCAGAGCCTAGAGCCAGCTTCGGATACTGTGTCTCCCTCTCTCACTGCCCCTCCCCTGCTCAGACTGTGTCTGTCTCCTTCAAAAATAAATAAACATTAAAATTTTAGAAAAAAAATTAATCATCACAAATATCTCAGATGAGTGTTTCCCAAAGTGTGCAGCACATTCCACTGGATGAGTGGAACAGAGAAGTCCATTCAATAACATTGGTCATGGAGTGATCCTTTTAAATTCTATTTTATTCACTCATATGTGGAATTTAGGAAACCAAACAGATGAACATGTGGGCAGGGAAAACAAAAAAAGGAGAGAAAGAAGCAAACTCTAAGAGACTCTTTTTGTTTTCATAAGAGACTCTTAACAATAAAGAACAAACTGAGGTCTGATGCAGGGAGGTGAGTGAGGGATAGGATAAGTGGGTGATGGGAATTAAGGAGACACTTGCTGGGATGAGCACGGGGTATTGTATGTAATTGATGAATCACTGAATTCTACTCCTGAAACTAATATTACACTGTGTTAACTAACTAGAATTTAAATAAGAATAATGAAAAAATAAAAAATTCTATTTTAATTCTCTCTCTTTGCTTCAAGAAGAAAGGCTGTATTTGGTATGAGCCCTAACACTTCTCTAACACTTGTTTATAACAAAAGAAAACAGGACCAGGATTCAGCTATAAATTAATTTTATACGATTTTGTTTTCATTGAATTAACTTTTATAGTGATCTTCTGTTTATGGCAAGCGATACTGATCTTCCATTTATGACAGAACATTTCCCTTTTAGACATCCACACTTAAAAAAAAACCTAAATGAATTCATTTAAAATTGAGTAAATCATGGCACAGATGGTGCTTGGATGTAGTTGCACTTGAGAAGGTGATACACAAATGGCCCAAGTTTGGGAAACAACATCTGAGGCTAGAAAAGTCTGGGCTTCCTGGCTCAGCCAACCTCCCCACCAGGAAGATCCCCACCATGCGGCCAGCCTGGGGGCTTGCAGGTTTGGGCTCATGAAAGAGAAGCCTGGTTCCCTTTGGAGAAAGGAGGGGAAAGATTGGAGTGTTCCCAGGGCTCACTAGTGCTGAGAAGAGTAAGACAGAGCCCCCGCCCTCCAGGAGCATGGTTCAGTGCGTGGATTCTAGAGCCAGACTACCTGGGTTCAAATCCTGGCTCTGCCGCTTATGCCTGCCATGTATCCTTGAAAAGTTGTTTGACTTCTTTGGGCCTCTGTTTCCTCATCTGTAAAATGGATTTATAAAGGGACCCACTATAGGGTGTTGTGAAGATGAGTTGAATTACAGTATAGTGTCATTTAAGATTGAGTTGCTGTCATTGGGAAACCTGACAAAGAAATGCCATCCTAACACATTGCTCTAAAGGCCGCGGTAAGAAAGTACAGTGTGATAAACACGCAGGGGAGTGGGGGAGTTTCCAGGAGGACTTCCTTGAGAAGTTAATATATAATCTCATGCCTGGATGATTGGTAAAAGTTAGCCTGGAGAAGCAGAGAAAAAGAATGTTCTGGATAGAGGGAATAGCATATGCATAGGCTCAGAGGCAAGAGACAGTGTAGTCCATGACTATACTAGTGACTGCAGGGCATGGAGGAGGGCACTTGCGGGGATGAGCACTGGGTGTTATATGGAAACCGACTTGGCAATAAACTATTTAAAAAAAAAAAAAGAATCTCTGCAGAGGGGTGCCTGGGTGGTTTACTCAGTTAAGCATCTGACTTTGGCTCAGGTCATGATCTCACAGTTCGTGGGTTTGAGCCCCACGTCGGGCTCTGTGTTGACAGCTCAGAGCCTGGAGCCTGTTTCAGATTCTGTGTCTCCCTCTCTCTCTGCCCTTCCCCCACTTGTTCTCTCTCTCTCTCAAAAATAAATAAGTATTAAAAATATTTTTAAAAATCTCTGCAGAGATCTTCAGCACATCATCTCTGCAAGTCATGGCTGCCTTAACAAGGATCTGAAGTCTTACTTCTGTCCACAGGTGACCTGGTGTCCCGAGCAATGCATCACCTGCAGCCCCTCAATGCCAAGCACCATGGCAACGGCACCCCCCTGCACCACAAGCAGGGGGCGCTCTACTGGGAGCCAGAGGCCCTGTACACGCTTTGCTATTTCATGCACTGCCCGCAAATGGAATGGGAAAATCCCAACGTGGAGCCTTCCAAAGTCAACCTCCAGGTGGAAAGGTAAGATACGCCCTGGCCCCGGATGGCCAAAGAGAGGAGCTCCTCTGGCCAACTCCGCCTTGCAGTGGGTGGGTGCTTCCTCCAGGGTAGCACCAGGGTGCAGGAGGGGAACAATGCTGGTGATCAGAACTGCACAGAAACTCGCTGGAGGGGTCCGGGTGGGAACCTTGTGCCCCAGTGGGGTGTCTGAGACCCAGATGGGGTCTTTGAAATAGGTTTGCGCAGGGTTGATCCAGTTTGGGATAAAAATGGCCTAGGTCAGAAAGGTCTATTGCTGATTCTGGAGCCATAAGGGACTCTGCTGTGCAGGGTGGCCCCCTTGTGAAGGCAGCGATGGGGGAGACCAGCTCTTTGGGTGGGAGATGTCTTCATTTCCTCCTGGCTGCCCTGGGGACTCCCTTGGGGAACCATAAAAGCCTGCTCAGCTGATGGGGGCCCCGAAGGTGGCCAGGAGACTGGCTGGCTCAAGCAGAATCCTCAAGGGAAAGGGAGGAAGGGAGGGAGAGGACACTCCCTCAGACTCAGCTTCTGTCCCTCCCAAGCACAGTCCCTCCACTTCTCTGTGCCTCAACTTCCCCTTCTGTAAACAGTGACTGAACTAAGTTGTTTCAAGGTCCCCTTCCATCTGGAAAGCCCCAGGATTCTCTGAGAATGGTTTCACCCTCTCAGAAGCCAAGTGTCAGAAACCACCTTCAGGGGAGGAGGCTGCCCAGGGGCATCCCTCTTTCCCTGGGAACAAGCCCCCAGAGCCCATCTCCCCACAGCGCCTCCCAAGTCAGGCCCTGCACATGGGCCTGTTTGCTCCAGCTACTATAGTAGTGACGCATTTATCAAAAGAGCGGTTAAGAGAGTAAGCTCAGTGATCCAGAGAATGGATTCAATTCCTGGCTCTTCCAATTAAAAGTCAGAGGAGGAAGCCTAGAGAAAGTGCCCTAAACTGTCCGTGCCTCAGTTTCTTCCTCTGTAAAATGGGGCTACTGAAAGTAAATCCTTCATACATAGGCTGTTGGGGGAGAGAGCGATTTGAACAGTGCCCAGCACATAGTAAGTGCTCAGTAAAGGTTCGCTTTAGTTTCTGTTGTAGATACTTATCTGCACTTGGGCAAACAACTCCCAGTTTGGACTCAATGCAATTTTCTTTTCTCTGTTCAGTGGTTCCAAGCGATTTCGAAATGCTCATTGGCTGCTTTGCTGCTGCAGGGATGGACTGGGGCTTAATTGAGCTTCCTTTTAAAACCACGTCTCTTGGCTTTCATTTAAGGCAAGAGAATGGAGTGTGAGTTAGACAAAAGTTGCTGAGTTTTTGTTCTCCTTTTGTTTTTAAGAATCCCAAGTTAGCATGACTATTTCAATCCAGTCTGGAGTTAGCTTCATCAGGCATCTGGCGGTCTGTGCCAAACCAGTGGGTACCCCGTATGTGTTTTTACGTGCTGAGATGCCCAAATTGAGGTGGCCAAATGCTCCTTGTCCCTGGGCAGAAAATAACCTCAGTCACAGATGCCAAAAGTGCTTTCTGTGAATGTGCAACCTTAGTGCTGAGAGAATGAGAGCCAGCAGCCTCAGCCAGTGGGGCATCTAGCTCTTAGGTCCACTCCTCTGACAGCTTTGTGATAGTGTGTGTCTCTGACTTACCTCCTGCCAACGTGCATGTAACCCCCAGGTGACTCCCTTCCATCTCCAGCCAGACAGCACCTCCTCTGAGCTCCAGAACCTCCTCGTCCTACCCAACCTCAGTCTCCCCATCAAGCTTCACACTGTCAGACTGGTTTTCTTCTCATCGCACCTGATTCTTTTCTGCATAACACTTAGTACAGTTGATAATCATAATTTCGTTACGTGTTCGTTTATTGCCCGTCAGCTTCATGAGGGCAGAGAACACATCTGTTCTGGTCGTCACTCCATGCCTAATGCCAAGCTCGACATCTGGTGCTAGGTGGGGAGTCAGTAAATATTTGTAGACAGAACGAGCAAACCCATTGACCTAGCTGCCTGTGGAACACGTCCATTTGGGCATGGTCACAACTACCCCAAATCTGAAGTTATCATCTTTCCTCTAAAACCAGCTGTCTTTCCTTTCTCCCTCGTCTCTAAGGATGGCGTCACCACCAACCCAGAAAACTGGGCCTCGTCCCACACTCCTTCCTCCCTCTCACTCCCTCCTACAGCCCCTGGTCAACATGTGTTACTAATGGGGCATCTGCAACATCTCATTGCTCCCTCCCTTCCTCCCAAGATGGCTGCCACCGTGTGGATGGGCACCTTGTTCCCTCTTTTGTTTGGCATTTGATTTCTGAATGGTCTCCCAGGATGAGAGGCTTAATATCCTTTGACCAGCTCCATCATCCTCACAGCCATCAGACTGAAACTTGTAGAATAGGAATCTCATTGTGGGATGTACTCCCTGCCCCTCCCCCCGCCAAGCACGGCCCCCTTACATCTTCCCTTACACAGCTTCCATCTTCTCTTCTGGAATCCCTTTCAGAATTCAGAGTGTAGCTGGAGTGGCTGAAAGTCTGGGAGACTATCTGAGGTTTCCAGACTTTCTGGGACAAGGTGTAAAGATGCCTGAGCTTTGAGGGAGAAGAGAGTAGAGAACATGGCCCAAAAATGCTGTGGAGTCACTTCTGTCTCTGTCTTTCCCTTCTTCTTTGGTTGGTTTTTCAGGGATCATCACAAAATGCAGAGTGGAGCATGACTTTTTTTTTTTTTTTTTTTTTTGAGTTGTGTTACTTTGGTCCTCTGGAAAGAGTATGGATTCAGGAACCAAACTGACCTTTGGCTTTGCATCCCAGCCCTGCTTCCTCTGGCTCTGAGACCTTGAACAAGCCATTCCTTCTCACTGAACCTCTTTCCCTTGACTGTGAGAGGGACACCAGTCTCATGGGACTGGTGTAAGCAGTGAATTCAAAATTGTAGCTAATACTCTGGTGCCATGCCTGGCACAAAAGGAGCTCTCCTCACCCCCCCACCCAAAAAGAGTCACTGATGTTATACCTCTTTTATTGGGGTGGGAGGGGCTCTAAAATGCTGTTATCGTTGTCCCTACAGAAGCCTGTGTGTGTATTTCTTCTAGACAAAAAGCTATTTCTCCTGTTCCCTGGTGGAATAGGCATTAGCATTTAGCATCTGAAATCACACATGGAAGGGCTTCAGAGGAGAGAGGACTTCTGTTTTTCAGGGAAGTGTTTACACCAGCTCCAAACCAACACTTCTGAATAAGAAGTTTCCAGTGGGAGATGGACTCTACTTTGGAGTTGTTTTTCTCTCTGTATTTCTGTCTCCTCACCCCCCAAATCAAACAACATTTCCTTAATTCTTTATTTTTATTCTGGCAACATCAAGTAGGGCCATGGTGCTTATATGGTTTTTCACTAGACTATATTCTTCAGAAAAGGGACTGAATATTATTTGCTTTTGTCTGTGCCCAGCAGAAAGCCTGGGAAACATTTGTTGACTGAAATATGGATTGTTTTATACCTCAAATCATCTCTGCTTGTCAGAAGAGCCTTCCCTGGCTGGAGTATTTGGAAGTAGGCCTATATGCACTATTTCACTCTTTCATGTGGGCACAGTTTTAGAGTTGCTACATTTGTTTTGGATAGTTTCATTTTTCACTGCGGGATTTTTGACGGAGCTCAGTGCCAATGTGAAATTTCTGTAGTTTAAGTTTTTCCAGAACTTTGGCTACTAGTTTTTGAGCCTCTAAAATCTTTCTGAGCAGCGCTTTGGGTCACTGGAAGCAGGTACTGGGAACAGGTCCTGTAAAGAGATGGAGAGTGAGACTGGCAGGCATGACCCAGACCACATGGAGTAGAGACCAAGACTAAGAGGTCAGACTTAGAATCCTATTCAAGTCAACTGTTGGCACATTCAACATGGAGAAGGAAGAGGAGCAAAACATTCTGTATCAAAGAGAATCCAATCTTTGACATCACTGAATCTGTTATGTGCCAAAGGCTGGTCACTGGAGATTTATGATTATCTGTGAAATACACTGCTGACCTTCCAAGTGCCTCCAGCATTGAAGCTACTGTTCCATTGACAAAAAAATAAATTGCTGTTAATTGTGGTACCCAGCCTTAGTTTGTGACCTAATTTTTTCATCCCTTAATTCAATTTATAATAAAGCTCCCTGAGGGCAAACAAACTGCCTCTTAGACTTTTTTCTAGAGCCCAACATAGTATTTTGGCACATCATACATTACACAGGCTTAACAATTATTTGTTAAGTTGGTTAAAAATAGACACAACCAATGTTATCAACAAAGCCTATTTTGTTATGGAACATCAGAGATTTTCCAAAGAAATCTTAATTCAGATGTCATCCTTATTTCTGGCTTTCATTTATCCAATATTTATCCAATATTTCAAAGAATGTTCTAAGAAATAGGTAATTCTACTTAATTTTTTCCTAAGATGGAATTTTCAATAGTTTAAATTCAATATCAGAATAAACATATCATGCTATCAATCAACAAATAAAATCTTTCAGGTACTTCAGATATTTTTTACTCAAAAAACCTCAGATAAATTTTGTAAAATTTATGTTTAGGCAATATTTATTTTATTATATATTTATATGTAAATATATATTTATGATTAGGCAATATTTATTTTAGTAATAATAAATGTAAACATCTTAATGTAAATGTAAAAAACTCAGACGTGAGACTGCTGGCTTTAAATAGAATCATCTTAAGTCTATGACATTTTTCCTTCCCTATATCATTACTGGAAATATCAGTGATTCCTAGATGTGTTTGGCCATGGATGATTTCAGTAATGGCCACAAAATGAAAAAAAAATTGTAGGATAAATTGGACTATTTTGTTGCCTGAGGTAGCTGGCAATGCCTGAGAAGAACAGAGATGTGTTTGACCCGGAAGACTAGACAATTAGGTAGTTCTGTCCTCTGCCAGTCTCAGTGAAAGCAAGCAAAAACATACTTAGGCAATCCCTCTTGCAAGTAGAGCTGTATAAACAGATGTGGTGCACTGTCTACCAGGGCAGCTGCACCAAAAACATGAGTATATAATCACCAATCACCAACTGTTTGGGAGAAATGAAACCACCTTAACCAATGGAAGAATTTACACCTGAAGAAACAGAGCTAATAAAGCAAACATAACAGACATTAGAAGTTAATGGTATCCAAAATTCATCTTCCAAGACACTCACCCTACCAAAAGATCACTCCAACACATCAGTTCTTGATGCCTTCTCACCTGTGACATATATGACAGGTGATAGTCTAATGTTAACATACTCCAATGGACATACCCAGGGTTGTGTAAAATTCCCAGCACACTGTTATAACTCTTCCTCATTGCTTCCCCCTAAGGAGTGTATATCAGAATGCAAGTGGGCAGTTATCCTTGACACAAACAGCATTATTAGCAAAAATATTGAGTTGCAAATATTAAACCTACTATGACTGCTTAAAGCAGAAAGATCTCTGGGAGGCCCAGTGTAGGTAGAGCCTTTCCCCTTTTGCATGAGAATTAGACCTTGGGTTAATTCTCTAGCTCTGTTCCCCTGGAATCATGACAAAAATTGCAGTATCAACTATGTTACCAAGCAGCATTTCTTATGGTTAGATTAACCCTAGATTGGTAACTTTGATCTGAACTGCTAGTACTATAAATACATGATAAATATCCAGGGCTTTGGGCTTCCCTGATTTCATTGGCTCTTGTCACTGGCAGAGTCCTTGCAGGGGCCTTGGAAACTGTATCTGTAGAGTTGATACAAGAGATATTGGGGTTCATAAACCAGGGTAGTTCTCATAGTCACCCAAGTGGATCTCATCTTCTTGCACCTGAGTTTCACCTGGGCGGAAGATAGCTCAAGGAAGGATGAGTGAATTGCTATAAGGACTCCTACTGAAAGGAACACATGATGCTATCCTGCTGGGCCAAGTGTGGCTTATGATAGTCCCATGAGTCTAAATGTTTAGTAGAGCTTAAGAAGACTTCTGGTGGGTGTTAAAGCCAGAGAAGCAGGCTTTGGGGCTGCACAGCCTAGAGCAGTATCAAGTTGTACCCCAGGACTGCTTCAGCAGAAGCAGAGACCTCACACCACCAAGGCTGGGCATTGGACACTCCTAGCAGGACCTCTGTCGTCATGTCTCTGCCAACACCCTTGCCAGCTTCATGTTACATCCATCTCCTACTACTTGCTTCCAACTCCACGGAGCCTGGGTTACATGCCTGCACCCTAGCTGCAAGGGAGTCTGACAAGTTGCACTTCTACCTTGTTGAACTATGGAATAATAATGTGGGACAGTCTCTAAACACAGTAAGGTCATCCGTGTTTCCAGGCAGCCACAAAAGCTGACAAAGTTTCACTACACTATTCTATTTGTTTTTGCATAAATAACACACAAAGTGAGTCACTTGTTCAGTTCACCTCTTTTGACTATTGTTAGCCACACATCTCACAACTGATTGGCTTACACACCACGACTGAGAACCAAAATACTGCCTCAACATGACTCCTTAGACTCACACTCTGAGAACTTTGACAGCAAGAAGGAGAGAGAGGGGCTGTTCCTGACACTCTCAGCAGGGGTTCAGAATGCCTCTTCCCAGAGGGGGAATGCTACTTCCTCATCTTCCCAAGGCCAGTGATCATGTCTGGCACAAAAGTCCCATCAAATGCCCAGCCCAGTGTTACTAGGTCCTGGAGAAACCCAGAGCCAATGGACAAATGGGGACATGTGGAGTATGGGAGGCATATAGTAGACCTGTTTTCCTCAGCGCTGTATGTGGGCTTTGGTGAATTGGCCTGGAATCCCGACACCCACATAAATGGTACTAAGAGGGAAAACATGCATGTTGAATACTAAACAATCAACTTGAGAGACAAAGTTATAAAACATGATCCATTTGTAACTTGAGCATTGCTGCATCTGGCCAAAGTGAAAGCAACTCTCATTTCAGTATTTTTCAAACTGTGGGCTACAGCCCATTGATGGGCCATTAAATCAGTACAGTGCAGAGACTGGCAAACTATACCCCAAAGGCCAAATCTGGCCCACTGCCTGTTTTTATAAAGTTTTATTGGAACACAGCCATACCTATTTGTTTACTTATTATTTATGGCTGCTTTTGCATTTTTGGTTAACTGTGTCAGACAACTCACAAAGCTGAAAATATTCTTTGGCCATTTCCAGTAAGTTTTTTGACCCCTAATGTGGTGGGTTGTGACCTAAATTTTTAAAAAATGAACTAGAATAGAAAATAAAAACAGTAGTTTTCATGAGGTAAAGTAAGTACGTTTTGTGAAACTTCTTTTTTTCTTTTTCAGTTATAGGAACTAGAGTTTATTGATTTGCCTAAGGTCATGTAACTAAAGTTGCAGAACATGTGTCTGAGCCCTTGGAGTCAGGTGCTGTGCTCACATTCATTAGACTGTTCTGCTAATGTTGGGGCTTAATTTAAGACAAATAATGTTTGGAAGCCTCATCCCTAATCCCTAGAATTTGTTTTATCATCTTCATGAATGTTTACAGTATATAAAACCAATATGTACATATTAAATAAAACACGATAACTACAAAAATAATAAAGAAGACCTTTTGAATTACCCATAAGCACCATGACCATATAGGGTCTATATTCTGTGTCTACATCCAAGTTTTTTGGTTGTTTCACAAAATAAGCACCATATAGTACCTGCAGTTTTGTTGATCCACGTCATTGAGTGGCCTTCAAAAGCATGATTTTTCAAGGGACTCTTCCATCATTGGACATTCAAAGTTGAGAGAAATCCAAGAACAGGCATGTTGAACATGCTTTATGATGAAGAAGGTGAAATTGAGCCCTAGTGGGATGAGCGGACTTGCCTGGGGTCATAAGTGCACTTGCAGTGGCTTTGCAAGGCACTGCCTCCATGCCTTTGCACATGCTTTGCCTTCTTCCTGGAACACTGCTTCCTCCCTGTCATCTGGCTTACTCAGTCAGTTCACCCATCAGGACTGATTTTAGGCATCACCTCCTCCAGGAACCCTTCCCTACCACCTCGGGCCATGTAAGTGCTGAGGACCTAGCTCAGTGCATAGCATATAGTATGTGTTCAAAAAAGGCTTCCAGAACTGAACAGAGCTGGGTGTGAAACCCATGTGTTCCAACTCCTGGCCCAGAGAGCTGTGGTTACAGTGTCAACTCAGGCAACCCTCAGCTTGGCACTGGCTATACCATTGACATGTTCCAGGCCTCAGTTTTGTCAGCTGCAAACAAATAATTCCTACTTCATGGGGCTGTTTCGATGACGAACGAACTAACTTATGTCAGTGCCATACACGTTCACTGACACGTAGCAGAAGATCCATAAACAGTAGGGATTGTTACTCCCTTAATTCAGACTGACGACTTATAGATATCTTATAGATATGTTCATATATACAAAGCACTTAAAGCCCAGCACATATTAGGCTCTTTATAGATAATGGTCATTATTATTCTGTCATGGTGCCTGTAACCTGAACATAGATTATAACAGGGCTTCTCAAACTCTACTCGCTAATGTGCATTTGAATACCTTGGGGATCTCATTAAAATGCAGATTCTATTCATAGGTCTTGGGAGGGGCCCAAGATGTTTGTTTCTAACGAGCTCCCAGGTGAGGTGGTACTGCCAGTCCATGGGCCATGCTGTGAATAAACAACACGTGGTAGCTTTTGTGTGTTTGTCATTCATTTCCCCAGCTTACGCCACCCCCCATTTTTAAAGTTACATAAGGGCAAGAAATAAGCTCTTATGGTGATTTTTGTCTCTCTGGTAGAGCCTGGCACGCAATAGACCTTGGGGGCTGGATTGAGCCTCATGAGATGCTGGATCCCTCTGCAATTTGACAAAATGAATGGATCCCAGAAGTCAGACATGGCTAGCCTGCAGAACTTCCGGGCTGCAGCAGCCACGGAAAGACAGTGAGTGTCTGAATATAATGATCATCTTCAGCCTAACAAGGTGGCTCCTCTAGAGTGGCTCAGGCATAGCAAATTAGCGACAAAGTGTGCAAGGGAAAGGTGACTCAGGATTTCACAGGTGTCCAGTCTGGGGAGAGGCAGCAGATCTGAAAGCTCACCAGCTTAACACTGTTGAACACCTCTAGCCTCCAGGGCTCATCAAACGGCTTCGACTCAGGAGTTTCTTTTTTGCTTTTGTTTTTGTTTAAGTTTATTTATTTATTTTGAGAGAGAGAGAGAGAGAGAGCATGAGCAGGGGAGGGGCAGAGAGAGAAGGAGAGAGAGAATCCCAAACAGGCTCTCCCTGGCAGCTCAGAGCCCTAGGCGGGGCTCAAACTCATGAACTGTGAGATCATGACCTGAGCTGAAATCAAGAGTCAGAGGCTCAGCTGAGCCACCCAGACTCCCCTCGACTCAGGAGTTTTTTCCCAGCCAGGGAAGAGATTGCTCCTGACCACAGGTAACAAGCTGAGGGACTCGAGTTTAAGAACAGCCTTCCCTCCCGGGGTACCCGGGTGGCTCAGTCAGTTAAGCAGCCGACTTCAGCTCAGGTCATGATCTCACAATCTGTGGGTTCGAGCCCCGCGTCGGGCTCTGTGCTGACAGCCAGCTCAGAGCCTGGAGCCTGTTTCAGATTCTGTGTCTCCCTCTCTCTCTGACCCTCTCCCACTCATATTCTGTCTCAAAAATAAAGTAAACGTTAAAAAAAATTTTTAAAAAACACAAAAAACAACCTTCCCTCCCAACGTGTAGGGTTAGTCTGACCAGACGCATACACTACTTGTTCGTTGGAATATACAGGTTGTTCCTGAACCCCAGTTAACTGGCTGCCACAGCCGTCTGGTCTGCTCTCACACAGCTTCCCTTTGTTTTATGGGAAAAGGAAGGAGAACCTGACCTTCACGCACAGAGACTGAGGAAGCAGCACCACACTCTCCAGTATAGTAACCACCAGCCATGTGTGGCTGTTTGAATTGAAAATGAATAAAAATTGAAGAGAACTAAAGCTTCAGTTCCTCGGTACCACTATCCTCATTTCAAATGCTCATTAGTCACATGTGGCTGGTAGTTCCCTCTTGGGACAGAGTGCACATATTGGATGTTTCCATCATCACAGAAACTTCTCTTGGACAGCCCTGAACGGGAGACTCAATGCAGGCAGCACTCCCCTTTTAGAAAAACAGCCCATGACAATCCAACACGGTTTCTACAAGAGGGCAGGCACCAGCTGACCTGCCAAAGCACATTCCACGTCCCCTTGTTCTGGTCATTGTAGAGCCAAGTATTTCAAAGCCACCATCATCATCATCACACCAAAGTTTACAAGGCATTTGTGACATACAAGGCTCTTCTCCAAGGGCACTGGCTCACTGAGTCCTCACAAGAACGTCATGCCTGTGTTCATGCCACCTTACACTATTGCTGTCTCTTCCTTCTCTTGAAGAACCTCAAGCTCAGAGAGGTTGTGTAGCCTACCTAGGTTACACAGCGAGTTGGGGTCAGAATGGGAGGCAAGAGCAGGAAGCTTGAGTCCAGAGTTCACTCTCTCTAGCATGTGCTATGCCACAGGGACGGGAAGGATAGGGGGCTTCGTGGTGGGGGGGGGCACAGTGTCCCTCTGAAGGTTACAGTCCTAAAAATCTCGAACCGAGAATGTTCTTGTTTTAATATGCTTCCCCCTCCTCTTCCCTTTTCCTTCTGGTATTTTCCCTGGCTGAGGCCTCAATAAATATTGCTAATATAAATGGAATAATGATAATCAAATCACTTCATCTGATTAGATGGCAGTTAAACATCTTTGAGAAACATGTTTATCTCCTGGAATGAATTGCTATAAACCCAGGACCTGCCTCTTCAGTCTTCATCTCCGTGCTACTTGAACTTTTCAGTTTTTATTTAATTTTTAAAACTTGTGGGCTTTTTTTTTTTAAAGAAAGGGAGAGAGCAAATGACAGAGAGGGGCAGAGGAAGAGAGAGAGAATCTTAAGCAGGCTTTCAGAGCAGAGCTGGATGCAGGGCCCAATCCCACGATCCTGGGATCACGACCTAAGCCAAAATCAAGAGTCAAATGCTCAACAGACTGAGCCACCCAGGCGCCCCAAAACTTATTTATCACTGAACTGCTTATTCAGTTGTTCATTCTTCATTCATTTATTCAGCGAACATGAATTGAGTGCCCGAGTATAGTAACAGGAAGAACTAGTGTTGGTCAAATTTTCATATGTGTCAGGCACCATTTTAAGTACTTTGCCTGAATGAACTCATTTGTCCCTCGGGATGACCTCATGCTGGTACATATTATTATCATCCCCACTTTATAGATGCGGAAAATGAGTCCGAGAGGATAAGTACCGTGTCCAAGGTCACAGGGCTCAGAAGTGGTCTCGTGGGGATTCATGCCCAGCAGCCTGGCTGCAGGGCTCACCCCCTGAACCATGACCCTGGGCCGCTATGTGCCCGGCCCTGTGCCAGGGAGGGGGCAAGCCCAGGGGACCTCACCCAGCTGCTTCCCTGGGCAGCTCATTTATCATCAAAGAAAGAAAGGGCAAAGGGTCAGAAGGGACATGCAGATAAACAGCCGAAGGGGATCCGGGAAGGTAGTGTTGGGCCAGACCGAAGCGTGGATAAGACCAGGCAATCCAGGTGGCTCCAAGGTCGGAAGTCCCCCGAGCACCATAGACCAGCGAGTGAGATCGCGGCCATCGCGGCAGAGGCCAGGCTGACCTTCGGCGGGCTCACAGAGGTGCCGCTGTTATGCCAGCTGTTCAAATGCTGAAATACTGAAATACTTCTCTGTGCATTGGTAAGGAACCACGGCCCCAACTGCTTCNAAAGTGTGTGTGGGTGGGGGGCACCTGGGTGGCTCAGTCGGTTAAGCATCCAACTTCTGCTCAGGTCATGATCTCGAGGTTGGTGGGTTCAAGCCCTGCGTTGGCTCTGTGCTGATAGCTCAGAGCCTGGAGCCTGTTTCAGATTCTGTCTCCCTTTCTCTGTGTCCCTCCCCTGCNCAGTGAGTAATTGTAACAAGGCCCAGAGCCATCGTGTCCCAGGCCCTCGGATGAGCACGACTTCCGATTGCCCTACTTAAAAGTCCTCTGAGATGCTGTAGTCCCTGCCTCCTTTCAGATGAGGAGAGTGAGGCTGACAAAGTTCAAGGACTTGCCCAAGGTCACACAGCTTGAGAGTGGCCGGGCTGGAAGGTGAGCCCACGAACGGTGATGAGTCTGGAGCCTGGGTCCTCCTGATCACTTCTCATGTGGGAGGCAAGGTCTGGGGTCATTACCATGGCACCCTTCACATCCATGTCTGTCTCCACTGGCAGACAGAACTCGTCAGAGGCAGGGACTGGGCTTTGATGAGCTCGTGCTCTCTTGCAGGCAGCCAGGGCCTGGCCAGCGCGGATGTGGGGATATAAAGACCAGTCTGAGTGCAAGGCATGGAGCCTGGCATTACTGCAGGAGTCCCCAAGCGTGCGGCTTGATCAAGTGCCATGTCCCATGTCCCCCAGTGAGAGGGGTCACCAACTGGCCCCCTCACTTTGCCTGAATGATCCCAGGGGAAGCTACATGAGCCTCTTCGGATTTTTGGTTCCTTCTCATTCGCCTGGCACTGCCAGCCCTCTGCGTGCCCTGTGTCTGGGGCTTCAGGCAGCGTGCGTGAATGTTCTGCACTGCAGGGGAAAAAAATTTTTTTAAAAGACATTAGTGAAAATTAGCCCTTGAAGCTGCCCAGTGCAAACCGGGGACTGGCCCAGCATGGCAAAGGCCAGTGGCAGCAAGGGTACGTGGGAACAGAAAGGCCTGCGGAGAGGGGACGCTCCCCGAGTTCAGCCTGCTTTCAAACCATCCACCCTGTGCCAAGTTTCTGCTGTTTTATCCTTTCAGAAACAGTGATACTGACAGCTAACAGCACGTACCCGGGTTTCACACGTAGAAAAGAGCAGGACAGTAGAAATCTGGTCATTCGCCTGGGAGACCTAGCATCTGAGTTGACCTTGCGTCCTTTAAACTCTAACTTCCCGCATGAAATCTACACATGTCTGCAAGCATGCTAGTCCACTGTTGTCTTGGGTTTTTGTGGTTTGGATCACGGTCTCTCCTCCTATTTTGCTCTCCTCATGGGCTGCTCCTTTTAACAATCGTAGTACAAGGTGCTGTCAACTCAAATGTTTATGTTTTTTTTACTGAAAAGTTCCTATGCTTGTTTTTTTTTAACTTTGGAAAATACAGAAAAATGTAAGAGAGAAAATTAAAATCGTCTACAATCCTGCTATCAAAATGATTCTTTGATACCTGTGCTCATCTTTGTTTTCAATGCAGAGAGTGAGGCTTTTTAAAATAGGTGCACTGTGTATGTATAATTTTATATCTGCTTTTATTTCACTTAGTATGCCATAAGCCTTTCTCCTGGTGCCCTATAGAACATTCATAAACATCACTGTTAATGACTGCAAGGTATTCCATCTTGTGAATGTACCATCATTTGCCTAACGGTTCCCAGGTTGTTGGTCATTTGGGTTCTTTCCAGTTTCTGAATTGCTGTTCTTTTAAAACTACACACGGTAGCATGACTAAAACATCAATGGAGAGGGAATGGATATTTTTAAAAAGTAGTCCCTTTGGAGTAGAGCAACTAGGGGTTAATTTCTGAGGCTTCTGCTGGCTCTTTTGAGTGAAAAATTGCAGAAAAGGAGAGCCTTGGATGGAAGGCTTACCCAACCTGATCCCAGATCCCGTGTCATTGGGAGGAAACGCCTTATGGGAAATGTAAGGAGTGGCCCCCACCTACCTGCCTGCAAGGTCTCTGGCCATAGTCATTATGAGACTCTCTTGAAACTTCATAGTTTCTAAGGGTCTTCCACACATACAGTCTCCCTGGATTCTGGGAGTGGGAAGACCAGACTCAACTTTAAAGAGACTGGCACTAGTAAAGTCATGAGATTTGCCCAAAGCCACACAATGCATGGCCACGTTGAAACCATAAGGGCTGCTCAGGGTGATCTCTGGTGAACCCTTACCCTGTTTCCTATACCGTTTCTAGAATGGGGCAGAGCATTGGGGCACCTGGGTGGCTCGGTCAGGTGAGCATCTGACTCTCAATTTCAGCTCAGGTCATGATCTCACCGTCGGTCATAAGATCGAGTGCTGAGTGTGGGGCGTGCATAAGATTCTCTCCCTCCCTCAGGGCGCCTGGGTGGCTCAGTTGGCTAAGCATCCAACTTCGGCTCAGGTCACGATCTCGCAGTTCATGGGTTCGAGCCCGTGTTGGGCTCTGTGCTGACAGCTCAGAGCCTGGAGCCTGGTTCAGATTCTGTGTCTCCCTTTCTCTCTGCCCCTCTCCCACTTGTGCTCTGTCTCTCTCTCAAAAAAAAAAAAAAAAAATTAAAAAAATAGTTTTTAAGATTCTCTCCCTCCCTCACCCTCTGCCCCTCCTCCACTTGCATTGTGTGCTCTCTCTCAAAAAAAAAATAAAAAATTAAAAAATAATAAACTAGAATGGAGAAAAGCCTTAATACAAGTACATCATCAGAATGCAAGTTTTGAGCTGATCTCATGCACAAAGTTCATTGCGTATGCACTTGGCCGCATCCGTAGATTAGGAAGCCTCCATAATTCCAGGAGTCCCTTGTTTGGTGGTTGTGTTTGTTTATTATCCTGGATTTTCAACCACTCTGTTTTTGTTTTCCGTGTATATAAGAAACATTGCCGATGAAGACTTCCTCAGGTCTTTCACATTGGCATGAGGAATTCTTTCAAGATTCAGCCTGTCGGGTTCTGGCCTGCCCAGGAACTTAGGCAGACTGTGCTGGAAAAGAAGGTGCATATTTTCCCCGGCTTCTGTTTCACTGGAAAGTTCACACTCCCAGGTTGGAGTGAGCTTTAAGGCAGTTGTCTGTCACACTGTCCCTTATTAGCTCCTTACGCAGAATCTCACCCCTTACTTGGAGACCCTATGGCAGCAGAGTGTGGAAAGAACATTCTGTGAAGAAAAAGGGAAACCAGTAAACAGGCAGAACCAAGGACCAATTTGTTGAAAGCAATAACACTGGTGGCACATTCCACTGCCTCCAAAATCCTACCTGGGAGGCGCCGTCCCTCTTCAGGCGACCTTACAAGACCCTCTCACAAGGTACTTTCCATGGTTGGTCTCAGGTTACAGTTATCTGTCCTTCCTTCCTTGATGGCTGGCCACTTTGTACTCCAATTCACCAATCGAAAGACTTGGTCGAACAAATACAAGGATAATGAAGGACAGTTAAACAGACTTCAGCATTCAAGGCCGCCCTGGAAAATTGTGGAATGTGTGGTCACACTGAACTCCTCTGCTAGACCAAACACCAGGGTCCAGGTTTTAAACCCTTACATCTTCCACAAAACTCAGCACAGACCCTTGCTCCAAGAAGACCGTCAGTAAAGAGGGAACAGGTTAAGTGAGCAGCATGCACAATGTCTCCTGCCCCTTATTCCTTCAGCTGCCTCAGTCCGTACACTCCCCTGAACTTGCTCTGCGTTTCAACTAATTTCCTCTGCCTGGATACTTCTTCCGAGCCATTCTCTCTCTCTGCTTCCAGGCTCGGGATGGCATTTTCCAACACGCTCCTACCCCTTCAACTGCAGCTGATTTTAACTGATTCTCCCATAAGACTTTCCCCATAAAGCATTTTAGGTAGCTTCCTTTCACATTTCTTTTGCATTGGACTAAGAGTTTGTTAAGGGCTGGGATTATTGCAGTATCACCAAGTGTCTGAGTTGGTACACAACAGGCACTCATTTATTTCTTCATCTATTCAACAATTATGGAACATCTACTGTATGCCTGATGAAGAACAAATGCATAAATAATAACGTATCAGTCACAGATGAATAACATAAAGAAAACTGAAACTAGGTACTCAAACTATGTATGGGTCATGTAAGTTGTTGGTTCAGGTAGGGTGGTCCGGGAAGGTTTCTCTAAGGAGGTTGCATTTGAGGCAGTTAGCCATGTCGATATCTGAGCACAGATCTTGCCAGGCGGAGAGAATAGTAAGTGCGAAGTCCCCAGGACAGGAATATTCTTGGCACATGCAAGATATGGCAAGGGGGCCAGTGAGACCGAGACAGAATGAGTGAACAGGGAGAGCATAGGAAATGAAGTCCAAGCCTATGGACTCAAATCTTGCAGAGTCCTTTGGGCACATGAAGTAGTTTGGTTTCTATCCCATGTGTGATGAGATGCTCCATAGATGTTTGTTAAATTGAATTATCTGAGTTGAGTTGAATTGAACTGAACCAAATTGGGTTTTACTGAACTGAACGGAATTGGGTGTCATCTTAGTATAGACAGCATACAGTTTCTGAACAACACAATATCCCAAGTCTGCCTTGTTACCCACAAACGGAAAAGCACTATGAATAATCCCATTTAGCAACTTTACAACCCCCTAGTGTATGAGTTCACCTGGTCTGGAGCTGGCACAGGCTTGATGTGCCAAAAGTCTGTGAGCAGGGACACTTCTGCCTGCCCCTCGCACACGCACTAGTTTCATTGTAGCGGCAGATGGGATACAGGGAACATCTACTATCAAGACGAATGTGGTGCTAATGTCTGCCCATCGTTTTGCATTTCATTTCTGACTTTCCTAGAGTCTGAAGTCTTCAAGGGTCACTGGGATTTATTCTGGGCCCCTGGCTAGGGTTCTGGACCTGACTTTTAACATAGTTTTTACCCAAGCCTGGTTCTCACTGAATCTTAATTATGTGGATTCCTACCCTCAGCACAACTGAAAACAAACCACATTTAGCTGTTTTTATAATTTTGCTTGGTTCTTACAAAAACATTCCAGTGAACCATCACCCACAGTAGAGTTGGAAACCCACCAGAATTTAAGCTAAGCAAATAAACATTCATTCATTCAAAGAATGTTGAGAGCCTATGAACCAGGCACTATACTAAGTACTGGGGATACAGCAAAGCACTGGATAAGTCCCTGTTCTCATGAAGCTGATGATCTAATGGAGGGGACAGAAGAAACAAAGACGCTAATATAAAATGTCATCTTGAGTAGTGGCAAGCTTACTGTGTGCAGGTTTGGGGATAAAGCGGTGAATAATTCATGCTTCCACAATGTGGTGGGGGTTATAATACCATTTATAACATAGTATGACAATAATATGGTTTTATGGAATTATGTACAGAGTGCTGTATGAAGGTATATGGGAACAAGTAGCTAACTTTATTGTGGGTATGGGGGGCTCTTGGGGAATACATCCCAGAAGAAGTGACATTTTATCAGTATCTTAGGACTTAATGGGATGGAGAGGGTAGAAAGAGGGAGGAGAAAAGAGCAGAGCTAAGGCAGGGAGATGTGAGCAAACACGCACGTTCCAGAAAAGACTGGTCATTTCCTGTGGCCAGAGCACATGACGCTGGGCAGGCATGCAGTGGGAGCATGAGAGAATGAAAACATGCATGGGTTGAGGCCAGTTCATAAATGGCCAGGCCAAGGAATTTATACTTTTATCAGATGACCAGATTTACATGTTAGCACAGTCATCTTAGCAGCAACATGAAAAGATTGGAGAGAACAACTAGAATGAGGAAATTATTATGAAAGGAATGCAATGGTCCAATTCTACAAAGAGTCTGTATAGAAGTAGCCAATTGGTTAAATTTGGAGTGTGGGACTCATAGGGTGTGGAGGGATGGGGGTCCCTGGATGTTTGCATCTCCTTCCTAATGTCCTCCTCCACGGGATTGTCCCACCAAGGCACCGGCCCTAGAGACTTCCCTCCCATTCCAGCTTCAGATTGCTGAGACTCCTCTGAGGTCTTGGAGCTGAAATCTGCTCCCAGGAGCTACCACCACTACTTCTTTTGCTCCTTGGGGCTTCTAGAATCCATCCAATTCCTAATTCAGATGCAACTCTTCACTGTTTAAAAACAGCTGTAATTTACTGAGTGCCTTCTGTGTGACAGGCTAGTTTGTAGGGCACGTATTATCCCCATTTCCAGACTGGAACCAGGGCCTCCTGTGACTTTCTGGGATTTGGCCACTGACCTAGTTAACTGGCAGCACCGGGATAAAAACCCAAAGCTGTCTGACTCCAGAGCCCTGCACTCTTGGAAATAGCTATCAATTTAACTTGGCAAACATTTACTTAGCACCTGCTTCTATGAAAATCCCTGTCCTCAGTATCATAGAAGGAGGAAATCTAATGTAAATTAGTATCGTCAGTGATTTCCAGCTCTCCCCATTCTAGTGATTTGGACAATGGAGTCAACACCCAAGCATTGTGATCATGTGTACTTAGCTTGGGCTTGCAGCGTGGCTCTTTCTGAAGAAGAAGGTGATAAGGTGATTTACATTTGATCCATTGCATCAGTCTGGTTTCTGCTGGTAGCACTGGGGCAAGCCCAGCGCAGGAGCCACCCCCACAGAGTCCATCCCCAGGGAAGAAGGCTGTATCCTGGGAAGACACAAGATACTTAGAAAGGTGGAAGGCATGAGACCAGTGTGTATAATCAGATTTAAGGAAAGCAAAGCTTTCAACTTGGACAAAACCCCGTGGTGAGCAGAGAGGAAAACAGCAAGACTGAGAACCTGGAAGCAAAATGAGAACAGGTTTAAAGAACCAACGAGAAAAACCATGAGAGCAGAGCCTGTGCCCTGAGCATGTGTGCAGGGGCTCCCCCTTTAGGCACTCTGTGGTATTGCTACAGCTTAGGCTGGAGGGCTTAAAGGAAATGGCCAAGACCCTGACAACGTGAGGGTTTTGTTAGCCGACTTAGCTTTCCAGTAGTGTTTTTCTAAACCTGATGTTTAAATTGGTAACAACTCAGACTAAATGTGTTAGATGTGTGATGTCCATGAAGATGCCTGAAGGTGTATCTTCCATATACTTGTACTTCCACACCTATTACCTGTTGTGCTCTTGGCGGCCCTATGAGGAAAGGCCAGTGGGCATTATCCTCACTCTTCAGATGAGAGAGGGATCTAAGGGCTAGGTGACATCTTTGCCTCATCCATTCACTGTGCACCCAGCTTCCACTCAGAACCAGCACTCACACCCTGGCCAAATCCAGACATCCTCACCTGTTCACCGGCCTGCATTCCTCCAACTCAGAGAAAGGCAGCCCCTGACATGGCTGGGCCTTCCTTCCTGCCTCAGGCTCATGCCTGGATGAGATGTGCTTTTGTTCCTCTGGCTGGTAATTTCTCTGCCTGCCCTGGGGCTGGCCCTAGAACTCAACCCCTTCACCTGCTGATTTAGAGAGGAAGGCTGTAGGACCTCTCCTGAGGGGGCTGGACAGGTTGTCGTAGGTGGGTAGCAGGCATACCTGGTTTTCGCCACCTACGGGATTAGCATCCCTGAATGTTCTGCGAGTGTAGGTGGAAAGGGTCACCCTGGAGCACTGCCTTGTACAAGCAGTCCTTTCCTAAATAGAACCAGAGTCCAGTCTACAAAATAGCCCTTTTGCATTTCCTTTTGTTAAAATCAGAAGCTGCTTTGCTGGTTTCTGTCACCTCTCACTTCCAGATTCAGCAAAACATAAAACTGGTAACATTTAGTTAGAGAAGTAAGTTGCACATATGTTTTCTTCTCATGCATGTGGAGATCCCGTAAATCTGCTAACTGGCCAAATGTTGATTTTGCGTGGGCACCAAAATTGCCTCTTTTTACCCTCGTCTCTTCCTTGAGTTTTAAGGCTCTCCGGGAATTTCTCTTTTCTTTCCTTCCTTTCTCCATTTTCCTTTTCTATTTTATTTTTACTGGGAAATTCCTATTTCCATCACCTACCGTTTCAAAGGACCTCTCCATTCTACATGGTGACACTCTCCTTTTGACTTTATTATTCCAGTTATTCTTGAGGCTTTGGTATAATCTGAGACAGATGATGTTCTAATAATCATTTATAACTAATCTAACTCTGAAAAGGATTTGAGCTAGACTCACAGTATGAGTTAGACATAGCAGAACCACAAAACAAGGATAGCAATACAAAAAAGTAGGTTATTAATACTAAAGAAGACCTCTATACCAGAAAATCTCTAAGCTTTGTTACTGCAATTGAGTGAAAATTTAGCTTTGAGTTTCCTGGCCTCCAAGGCAGAAAAGGAAACATGCATTATAAAGCTCTCATCATCTAATTTAAACACACACACACACACACACACACACACACACACACCATAATCTTTACCAAAAAAAAAAAAAATGTTCACAGAAGAATCACTTCTGACTTTAGCACATTCTATCCAAGGCTAATATTCTTAGATCTTTCTGGTGATCTGAATGACCTGGAAGTTTTTTAAAACAATCTATAACAAGGTCTAGGGTTATATCTTGGGAAATTATTGACTATTCTCAGGTCAGTCAGGGTCTTTTTGAGTCACGTGGTCACATCTGTAAATAACAGCACTCATTATATAAAGTGCCCTCCACTCCACCCCAGAAAGCAAGTATGAAATCATGACCTTTTCCTATTTAGGCAGATCTTAGAGTTCATTCAGCCTCGCTTCCTCACTTCCCAGATGAGGAACTGAAACTTCTCAGTGTTCAGTGACTTAGTACCACACTGTCCTTTGGAAAACCCATATAATGACTAAGCTCGTGGACTTTGGATTCTTGCAGACTTGAGATCAAATCCCAGCTCTGGCCCAATAGCTGCAGTATCCTAGCTCCCATCTAAATATGCTATATAAGTGACTTAGCTTCTGAAGTTGCTAAGCCTCAGTTTGCTCAATTTGCTCATCTGTAAATAGAGATGATAATAATAATTACCTTCCAAGGCTGTTTTGATAATTAAATGCAGTAATATATGTTTAAGCTTTTTGCATAGAGCCTGAAATATTGTAAGCACTCAAGAAATGGTGGGTGCTAGAAAATCTTGAGAATGATGATGATGACATAGATCATGATAATGGAAAAACTGGATCAAAACTTAGGTTGCCTAGTATCTACTGTAGCCCTCATTCTACTACCCCATTCTACCAGGATTCCTACCTGAAATTATATACCGACCTGAATAACATCCTTTAGAACTGCACTACCCAACAGGGAAGCTGCTAACCATCACTGGCTATTTACAGTTAAATTAATTAAAAATAAATATCGTTAGGGGCGACTGGGTGGCTCAGTCGGTTAAGTGACCGACTTCGGCTCAGGTCATGATCTCATGGTTTGTGAGTTCGAGCCCTGCATCGGGCTCTGTGCTGACAGCTTAGAGCCTGGAGCCTGCTTCAGATTCTCTGTCTCCCTCTCTGCCCCTCCTCTGCTCATCCTCTCTCAAGAATAAACATTAAAATAAATTAAAATATAAATAAATAAATATCATTAGAATTTTCGCTGTGCAGTCACACTAGCCCCATTCCCAGTGTTCAGTAGCCACGTATGGTCTGTGGCTCTTGCATTGGACAACACAGATATAGGACATTTGCGTTGTAGCAGGAAGGTCTGCTGGTAGCTGCCTTCATGGCACTACCCCACCCCACCCCCACCAGCAACTGCCTAATGTCGGTATTTTGTTATTTATGCATGTATTTATTTCAAAATATTACACTATTCTTGTAAGCTACATGAGACGGTTCTTTGGTCTCTTAACTCTACTGGTGACTTCACTGGAGGCCCACAGAGCCTCAAGGAGAGACAAGTCACACAGCTGGTCCAAAACACGCTTCTGACTCAGCCATTCTATGGTGGCCCAGGAGACTGGCAGAATCAACTGTCTTAAGTCTCTTTTCATAGGGTTCTCAGGGATCAGGGCTGGAGTATGACTCTAATCCATCTTGTCCTACTGCCAAATGCAGGATAATATGAGTTCAAAGGGTTTGTTACAACAGCACAAGAATATCGTTTTCTCAAAGCCACAGCCCGGTGGCGCAGACACCAAGGATGGCCTAGGGGAAGGCTCCGGAGCATGCTCAGTCTCGCCCGTTTATCCCCCTTTCTGTAAGGGAGAAAGAGATTCTCCGTGGTGTTTTATTTATTTATTTATTTATTTATTAAAAAATTTTTTTAATGTTTTTTATTTATTTCTGATTATTTTATTATATTCTGATTATTATATTCATCTGAGAGACAGCATGAGCAGGGGAGGGTCAGAGAGAGAGGGAGACACAGAATCTGAAATAGGCTCCAGGCTCTGACCTAGCTGTCAGCACAGAGCCTGACGCGGGGCTTGAACCCATGAACCGTGAGATCATGACCTGAGCCGAAGTCGGACGCTTAACCAACTGAGCCACCCAGGCGCCCCCTGCATGGTGTTTTAAAATTGGTCTGTTATTGGAATATTGTTCAGCCATGAGAAAAATTAAAAAAATCCTTCCATTTACAACAATATGGATGGACCTTGAGGGCATTATCCTAAGTGAAATAAGTCAGACAGAGGAATACTGTATGATATCGTATACATGTGAAATCTAAAACAGCTGAACTGATAGAAACAGAATAGAATGGTGGTTGCCCGGGGTAGGGAGGTGAGGCACATGGAGAAAGGCTGCTCAAAGGGTGCAAGCTTCCACTAGAAGATGTGTAAGTTCTGAGAATTTAATAATGTACAACACAGTGACTATAGTTAACCATACCATCTTACATACTTGAGAGTTGCTGAGAGAGTAGATCTTAAATGTTCTCAACACAGAAAAGAAATCGTAATTTGATGAAGTGATATATGTGTGAACTAACCCTACTCTGGTAATCACTCTGCAATATATATGTATCAAATCATCATGCTCTGCACCTCACATTGACACAATGTCATATGTCAATTACATCTAAACGAAGCTGGGGAGAAATAGCTAAAATAAAATAAAATTGATCTAATTTTAAATGTGTGATGTGTCCTTGCAAGAGAACTTTTGCAAGGATAAAGACTTTGCTGTATGTTTCTGACTTCAAGAGCATCTGTGTTATTATTTTTATTGGTTAGGTTAATTATAATGAGCTCAAAGCCATTGTCAGTATATTTTCACAAGGTTGATAAGCCAACTCAATTTCTTATGACATAGTTTACAGCTTTAAAGGAACAAACAATTCATTGTAACAAATATCTTAATACATGTGGTTTCTGGGAACAAATCGTTTCAAGTTTCCAAGTTTGTAGTCATTAGAGAATAACTATTAAAACCAAAAGTTGGAATGGCTGAGTGGCTCAGTCAGTTAAGCATCTGATTGTTGGTTTTGGCTCAGGTCATGATCTCATGGTCGTGAGATTGAGTCCCGCATCTGACTTTGCACTGAGCATGGAGCCTGCTTGAGATTCTCTCTCCCCCCCCACCCCTCCCCCACATGCACAAACTGTCTCTCAAAAAAATTAATTTAAAAAATTAAAAAGAAAGGTTATTGCCCTTTTTTGATAAACAAAAAGAAACGCAAACCCATGATGACACAATAAAGGAAGACCTAGAGATTTAATTGAAACAGTATGGGAAATGATATTAGTGTCAGTTAGAATTAGATTTGGCTATGAGTCATAGAAAACCCACATAGCAGGTGTTGAACAAGATAGAAGTTTATTTCTCATATAAACAAAGCCTAGAAGAATCCAGGACCAGGTGTGGCCAGCTAAGCAGCTATCATAAATCCAAGTCCTTCTAGGTCTTCTGCTCTGTCGTCATCCACATGTGGCCTCCACCTTCTTGTCCAGTTTTTCTGCTTTAGCAACAGCTATCATGTCTATGCTCTTGCCAGCAGAAAGGAAGAAGACCAGAGAGCCCTGGGCACCCTCCTTTTAGGCACCTTTCTAGAAGTCCCACAAGAAACTTCTGCTTAGGGTGCCTGGGTGGCTCAGCATCCAACTCTTTTTTTTTATATAGGTTATTGTCAAGTTGGTTTCCATATAACACCCAGTGTTCATCCCAACAAGTGCGCTCCTCCATGCCCATCACCCCCCTTCCCCTCTCTCCCAACCCCATCAGCCCTCAGTTTGTTCTCAGTATTTAAGAGTTTCTCATGGTTTGCCTCCCTCCCTCTCCCTTAACTATTTTTTCCCCTTCTCCTTCCCCATGGTCCCCTGTAGCATCCTACTCTTGATCTCAGCTCAAGCCATGATCTCACAGTTCATGGGATCGAACCTCATGCTGGGCTCTGCGCTGACAGCATGGAACCTGCTTGGGATTCTCTCTTTCTCTGCCCCTACTCTGCTTGTGTGCTCACTCATGCTCTCTCACTCTCTCTCAAAATAGATAGATAGATAGATAGATAGATAGATAGATAGATAGATAGATAGATAGAAACTTAAAAATAATCTTTAATTTTCCAAATCTTTAAAAAAAGAAGAAAGAATGAAAAAAAGGAAGGAAGGAGGGAGGGAAGAAGAAGGAAGGAAGGAAGGAAGGAAAGAAGGAAGGAAGGAAGGAACTTCTGCTTTTATTATTGTAAGAACCAGTCCCCTAGCTACAAGGGAAGCTGAGAAATGTGTGCTAGGTGGTTATGAGCCCAGTTAACTATGGGGGTTTTATTACTAAGGAAGAAGAGAAAAACACGTAAGGAGGGACACCCAGCAGTCTCGGCCAGAGTATAAACATATTTTCCGTTAACTTTCTAAACAGTTGCAGTGAACTGTTCGTTTTGTATTCTCAGGGGTGTTTTTGTCAACCCATTCTTGACATTTCTTTTCAAATACTTTTCTAATTTTGTGTTTTTCCACTGCAGTTCTGAGGAAAAATTAAAGTTTTAGACGTTTACCCTTTTATTCCAGAAGCTGCAAGGCCCTAGGTGGTGTTTTCCTCCTCTCTCCAGGGTGATCCAACCAGTCCACCCTTGCATTGCTCTCTCTCCTCCATCTCCGCTCCAGCCACACTAAGCTGAATTCCCCCAAAGCGCTATGCCCCAGCCTGCCTCTGGGCCTTTGCACATGCTGCATCCTCTGCCTGGAAATGATAGAATGTATGACAATGAGCCCTGGCTCTGGGTCTGACTGCCTACATATATATTCCAGTACTGCTTCTTATAACTGTGTCCCCTTAGGCAAGCCGTATAACCTCTCTGTGCCTCTGTTTAAGTATCTACAGAATGACGATAATAGTAGTACTTACTTTACAGTTCTTGTCCTTATCAAACGAGCCAATGAAAGACAAATGCTCAAAACCATGCCTCACATATAACGAGCCTTCAATAGCTGACTTTGTTGAGCATGTTCTATGTGCTAAGCACCTTACGGAGATTCTTGTAATCTTCCATAACAATCCCATGGAGTGGCCTTGCTATTTCTCCCATTTTACATACAAGGAAACTGAGGCACAGAGAAGTTAGGCAGCTTGCCCGGGTCCCACAGCTAGCAAGTAATGGAGCCTGGACTCAAATGCAGGGCCTTCTGTCTTTAGAGCAGCGCCACATATAAAGGTGCAGTGGGTTTCCTTTGTAAGGCTGTGTGCTTCCTTTTACAGATTTTTCTGATAATCCTTGTGGAAGCAGGGGCAGACCCAGGTGATCCCTGTGGGTCCGTCTCTGGCCTTTGCCTCTCAGGCTGCCACAGCCCAGGGCCTGCCCTTTAGGCTCCAGAGCCACTGCCCCTGGGACATGAATCCCTGCACCATTTGCCACCTCCCGAATGCTTATCTTTTGTGTCCAAGGCTGCAAGGAAGGTTCTGGGGCACCTCAAACAGAGCCTGTGGCCTCCCCGCGTCTGAAGCCCCGTCCCTGCCATCATTCCAGCCACTTGGGATCAGGTTCCCACCACGGGAGGCTCTGCACTGCCTGGTTGCGGTGCGGCCAGCAGCCCAGAGAGGGGAGGGCCAGGCTGGTCTGTTGATCCCTCTGTGGTGTGCAAGGAAGGGCATCGGGGCTGCCAAGCATCCTGCGGCTCAGAGCTGGCATCCGCTACATGAGGGGCTCCGCTTGGGCCGGCATCAGAAACCCCGCGGACAACGAACAAGGGGCAGATGCCCAGCGTGGTCGTCTCAGTAGCGGCCCTGATCTCTGCAATCTATTTTATAAAGAAAAGGGGTCTTTGCAGATGTGATTTAGTTATGGGGCCTAACAGTGGGGAGATAACCCTGGATTGTCTGGGGTGGGCAGGGGGGGCCTGAATCCAATCACAGGTGTCCTTAGAGCAAAGAAAGAGAGAGATCAGACACACACCCAGAGGATGGGATGATGTACAGAGGCAGAGATGGAGAGAAGTAGCCACGACCCAAGGAATGCTGGGCAAGGAATGAGCTTTCCCCTATGCTGGTACCTTGGTTTTGGACTTCCGGACCCTGGGCACGATGAGAGAATGCACTTCGGTTGTTTAAGCCACCAAGTTTGTGGTACTCTGCTATAGCACCCCCAGGAAACCGATGCACCCCGCGATCTGGCAGGAAGGTAGGAAAATGCATTTTAACTGGCTCCCCGGGTGATCCTGAGGCCCCCACCACCACAAAGATGGAGCACTAGACGGAGTGTGTAGACTGAGACTCCAGAAGAGCTGAGAATTCCTCCTCTCTGCCGTTTTTGCTCCTCTCTGGTTCAAACGGTGGGGGATGGGAGCATGTTGGATGTTTAGATGCTGGTGGGAAAGTACAGAGGAGCGGAGGTCTGAGTTATGGGACCAGGAGGGGTGAGTGATGGAGCCTCCTTCCCGGGGGAAGCAGAGGGTTCAGGCGGAGGAGGACCCTTCCTCCCCAGGATGGGAGGGGAGCTGAAAGCGGGGGTGAGGGTTCAGGGAGGAGAAAGTCAGTATTCATATATCTTATTTGCTCTGCCTGAACCTGCTGGTACCTCAGCCTTCCATTTGCAGACCTCCAGGCTCCTGCATCACCTGCTTCAGAATGTATGACAGGAAGGCCAAAGGGGGTTCCCAGGTCAGCCACCGGGGCCTGCTGGCACGTTAGCAGAAGTCACCTTCCTCACTCAGTGACCGTTGGCCCTTGCCCCATGTCAGGGAATTTATATAATCACCCATTAATGGGGCCTACTTTCACACTCAAAGGGTTTGTCCTTTGGGTATGAAATGGCTCTTTCCCTGAAAGCATGATCCTACCCAGGATGCCTTTGTTTCACAGCCCCCAAGCGGTGTGTCTGCACACTCACAATGTAGGGACGTGGTCTTCTGTGGGACCCTGCCCCCGAGAGTGCATGTGATGGTGGAGGGGTCCCTGATCAGCTCAGAAAGAGGAGGCTGCAGGGCTGATGTTGCAACTCAGGTCTGAGGGCAGTTATCTGGCAGAATCCCCTGGTGGTCAGAGGCCAGCCTTTTTCTCTTAAGGCCTTCAGCTGATTGGGTGAGGTCCACCCACTTTACAAAGATAATCCGTTTTACTCAAAGTCCACCCATCTAAATGCTAATCCCGTCTTTAAAAAGTACCTTCACACCAACATCCAGACTAGGCTTGACCACATATCTGGGTACTGTGACCAAGCCAAGCTGACGTGTAAAATTAATCATCAAAAGATATATTCTTTTGAAGTATTTACATTCCCAGGATGATGCTAAACACTGTCAAGAATACAAAATACCTATCAGACAGTGGGACGGGGGTTTGGGTCAGAACAAACTCCCTGAGACTGAGAGCTGCAGTTTGGTAAGATTGTTGGAAGATGAGGGGCGCCTGGGTGGCTTAGTCGGTTAAGCGTCCGACTTTCGCTTAGGTCATGATCTCGCGGTTCGCGGGTTCGAGCCCCGCGTCGGGCTCTGTGCTGACTGCCAGCTCGGAGCCTGGAGCCTGTTTCGGAGTCTGTGACTCCCTCTCTCTCTGACCCTCCCATGCTCACGCTGTCTCACTCTCTCTCCTAGAAATAAATAAAACATTTAAAAAAAAAAAAAAAGATTGTTGGAAGATGAAACAGGAATCCTGGTGGGAGGCAGAACCCACCTCCCAGGATAAAGGCCAGGAAATTGCCAGACACCTGCTCTCCCAGCCTCCCTTGCAGTTTGGTGCAGGCTCATAAACTAGGCTCACAAGAGGTCTGGATCCAAATGAGCTCCTTCTTCCCTTCCATTGTCTCCGAGGCCTCTACCCCCTCTTGCAAATGACTCACTTCTGGACTCACTTTCTCCTCCGTAAGCATGATAAGAGACTTCAACTTCCCTGGCTTGGGTCACAATACTGCCCTAGGGCCTGGTGACTCAAAATCTGGTCCATACGCTGGCAGGTGCATCATTGCCTGGGAGCTTGTTACAAATGCAGAATCTCGGGCCCTGCCCCAGATCCACTGAGTCAGAATCTGCATTTTAACAAGATCCCAGGTGATTCATGTGCACGTTCATGTCGAGAAGCACTGACGTAGAGCACCTCCTTCGCTTCTCCCACTCCAGATCCTCGGCAGGAACCCCCCCCATGAGCAGTCCGACCGTACTTTGCACAGTAGGGCCCTGTCATCCTAGTAAATAAGCCATGGCCACCTCTGACCTCGGCACCTTCCTAGCTTTGGTACCCCCACAAATACAGGGAGATCACAGTGGATATTGCTATGGAAACGAACCTTGGATGTCGTCTACTATCAGTTTTGCTGCTTTTCCTTCACTCTTTGCATCTCTGGAATTATGAGCTCCTAAATCACACTCAAACACCTAAATTTCTCTCCAGCCTAAGACTTAACAAATAACAAAGATGTAAAGTCAAGGCCACATGATGTACAAAGGAAATGCATAGCAACTGCAGAGGTTTGCTTTGATTTAAAAAGAAAAGACAGGAGCGGTGTAGCAAGGCTCTCCCTACAACAGCCCAGGGAACACTTGAGTGATGCTAAATGCCACGCCGGTGATGCTGATGAGCACAGCTACCACCTAGTGAACATTTCTTGGTGCCAGGTGCCAGGCTGTGTACACCAATCCATTCAGTTCTGACAGTAACGCTCTGTCCTAGTTTCCTGTGGCTGCTATTAAAATAATTTCCAGGGAGGCGCCTGGGTGGCTCAGTCCGACTTTGGCTCAGGTCATGATCTCACAGTTCGTGAGTTCGAGACCCGCATCAAGCCCTGTGCTGACAGCTGGCTCAGAGCCGGGAGCCTGCTTTGGACTCTGTGTCTCCCTCTCTCTCTGACCCTCCCCTACTCATACTCTCTCTCTCTCTTTCTCTCTCTCAGAAATAAATAAAACATTAAAAAAATTTTTTTAATTGCCAGGGACGCGAAGACTTCACACAATACCGATGTATTATCTTATGGCTCAGGGGGTCCGAAGTAGGAAATCAGGCTCACTGGGCTAAAGGGAAGATGCCAGCAGGGCTGGAACCTTCTGGAGGCTCCAGGGGAGGATCACTTTGCCTCTTAGAGCTTCAGAAGGGCACCTGCATTCCGTGGCTCATGGCCCCTTTCCTCCATTCATCCAGCTACTTCCCCTGTCCTCACACCTCCTACTCTCTCCTAATATTTAAAAAATGTTTATTTATTTATTTATTTTGAGAGAGAGTTAGAGAACGAGCAGGGGAGGCACAGAGACAGAAGGAGACAGAGAATCCCAAGCAGGTTCCATAGTCTCAGTGTGGAGCCCAACACGGTGTTTGAACTCATGAACCGTGAGATCATGACCTGAGCCAAAACTAAAAGTCGACACTTAACCAACCCGGGTGCCCTATACTCCCTCCTTTGATCTCCTCACCACCCTCTGTTAAGGGCCCTTGTGATTGCATTTAGGGCCCACCTGTATAATTTCAGCTAGGCTTCTCTTCTCAAAACTTTTAACTTATAATCACATGTGCAAAGTCCATTTTGCCAGATAAGGTAACATTGATAGGTTCTAGGCATTAGGATGGAGATATCTTTCGGGGGCGATTATTCATCGCACCACTCCCTGTTCAGTAGCTGCTGTTATTATCCCCATTTCCCAATGAAAGAATTCAGGCACGACAATGGAAGGCCTTGTTCAAGGTCACACAGCAAGAAGGTGGAGCTGGAATCTAGCTCTTGGTCAGCCTCTCTCCGAAGCCTGAGTTTCTAATTCTAACCTCTGCCCTGCACAGCCTCCAAATGACTTTGAACTCATCACTATTGTTACTAGGTTCAAGGAGATGAACTGAAAACCATCAGATCTCTAAAGAGTTTGAGCTTCCAAGTGAAATTTGTCTACCACAGACCAAAACCTCAAGGGGAGGGCAGGACTGAAGTCAAACCACAGGTATACTAGTCTTCTAGGGCTTCTGTAACCAATTAACACAGACTAAGTGCCTTGAATAAAAGAAACTTATTTTCTCACAGTGCTGGAGGCTGGAAGTCCAAGATCAAGGTGTCAGCAGGTTTGATTTTTTTTCCGAGGCCTCTCTGCTTGGCTTGCAGATGGCCATCTTCTTGTTTCCTCTTTCACACCGTGCCCCATTGTGCACGCACACCCTTGGTGTCTCTCTCTGTGTCCTAATATCCTCTCCTTTTAATTTTAAGTCTGTTTCTTTTGAGAAAGCATGCGCATGAGCTGGGAGAGGCAGAGAGAGAGAAAGGGAGAGAAGAGAATCCCAAGCAGGCTCCACTCTGCCAGCCTGGAGCCCAGTGGGGAACTTGAACCTACGAACCACAAGATCATGCCCTGAGCCAAAATCAAGAGTTGGATGCTTAACCAACTGAACCACCAGATGCTTCCTAGTCATAGTGAATTAGGCCCCAGCCTAATGGCCTCATTTTAATAATTACTGGGAATTAGGGCTTCAATATAAGCATTTGGAAGGGATACAGTACAGCCCATATGAACAGATATTCTCTGCCCTCCAGAACGAGGCCATTTAGGTGTCTGAGGTGAATTCCAGAGCCCTGTGAATGCCCTTGTGAGTTCGAGCCCCACATCAGGCTCTGTGCTGACAGCTCAGAGCCTGGAACCTGCTTCAGATTCTGCGCCTCCCTCTCTCTCTCTCATCCCCCTCCCCTGCTCATGCTGTGCCTCACTCTGTCTCTCAAAAATAAATAAATGTTAAAAAAAATTTTAGAATGCACATGCCCAGACTCCACCCCAGACTTGTTAAACCAAAACTCTAGGGGTGAATCAGGGCCTGGGGAGTTTTCAGACATACACATAGTACCCCATGATTCTGGTGTGGAGCACACAGTCTAAGAACCATTTCACTGAGCCGTGGGCTTCTCAAGCTTCCTCTAGGCTTTAGTCACTGCAGACAACTTCAGAGCAAAGTCGGTAGCCAGTGGAGAATGGTTCTCGTCAACACACCAGGAGAATGCAGGTTTTTCCTTCCGCTTCCTCCATCCTCCCCTTAACTCAAGGCCCTAGAATTCTTTCCCATCTCCACTCCTCCAAAAGAGACATCACAGAATAACACTTTTCCCCCCTCCGAGTAGACAAGATAAGAAGATTTTTAAATTAGTGGCTGGCAAAGAATTCATGAGCTTATAGACCATTAAGGTCAGGGTGATGGAGAGAGAGAAGGCAATGGTGAAAGAAGAATAGGTACCGGGAAAATTCCAGAGGAGGCTGGAATCCTAGGGTTCAAGGTTTCTCATTCTGGCGCTCGCCAGCTGTCATTGGTACAGGTATTATTTCGAAGGCAGCAGCGCCTTTCTCTCCTCTTCCCGTATTCTTCAGGAGCTGGCGGCGTGCCCTGGGCTTCAGCACCTCACATAAAAGGCAGGAGCCGAAGGGCAGTCTTCAGTGGAGACCAGACGCAGCCTCCCAGGGACTCAGAGTCCTGATTTGTGCTTGGGGGTGGGGGGACTGAGCCAAGGAAAGGCCGGATGGGGTGCTGGGTGCTGCCTCCAAAAAGCAACCCAGAGGAGAGTTCTCTGAGCACTCCGGGCTGGTTTCTACAGTGATGGAGACATGGTGACAAAAATAAGTCCCGCTCACCTGAGACAGTAGAATCCAATTCAATTCCAAGTCAGTGTGTGTTTATTGAGTGCCTGATTCAGTTTAGGTGACGGAGAGAACGAGAGAATGAGGGCGACAGCCTAAGCAGCAGGCTGACTCAGGCAGAAATCCCCTGGGAGACTGCCCCATAGGTCCATGGGTCCAGAAACTCAATTGTATCCATTTCACCCAGGAGGAAATCGGTAAATCTTTGTCTCGTGAACAAGTTATTTATTAAGTGCTCCCAGCCTGCCAGGGCCATCCTGGGGCTGGGGCTGAATCAGTGAATCTAGCAGATCAAGGTCCCTGCCCCCAGTGGAGTTTACCTTCTAGTGGGGCCGCTGCATGGCCAGTGGGTAAGGCCAGTGGGGTAGATCATCAGGAGAAATGTTTAGGGTAGGGTAGGATTTGCTCTGTATTTGGAAGGTGGGCTGTAGATTTTTAAAAAGCTGGAGGCTTTACAGACGGGGGACCGAGCTGCGTGGCTGGAAATGAAAATGGTGTGCCATTGAAGGTCCATGACCAGATCAGCTAGCTCTTCTGGGGTAACAGGTGTGTGCTGGTAACAGAGTGCATGCTGGGAAGTTAGGCAAGAGAATGTCAGTATCATATGGGGCTATGGCACACAGGCTGTACGTTCTCAAACATCTTGGGTCCGACTCCCAGCTCTCATGCTTGCCAGCCTTGTAATCCAAGGCATGCTACTTAACCTCAATAAACGTCATTGTCCTGATCTGGGAATATAGGCATAATCATAACTAGCTTATAGGTTGGTCCTAAGCATTTAGATGAGATCATGAATGGGAGTAATTGGGGTGAATGTGAAAGGCTTAGCTGTTGAATATTAACATTGGGTAAACAGCTTGCTTTCTAGGCAAACTGAAACTCACCACCAAAAACTTGATGCCTGTATACTGTGAGGAGTCCTCTGTCTTGGCAACCCTCCATTTACCACCCTCTTTCCACCTCCTCGCAGCCATGCTGGACTGAATGGCAGCACTGGGGTCAAGGTGAGGCAGGAGAGGTGCCTAGAACACATTTGCATGACCTGGCCTCCTTCCGTTTTGCACCCTAGGTACCCTATTTGCCTCACTCTATCCATGGCTCTGCTGAATATAGGAGAGAGCTTTTTGGTCTGCACAATGCATTTCTCAAAAGTGTTCTTTGGTCTACTTAAATTAGTATCATAGGGGCTGCGTATTAAAATTATATTCATGGACCTGACAAAATCAGCATCTCTGGAGATGAGGTCAGGGGATCTGCATTTTAACACACACACACACACGCACACACACACACACACATGCCCTCTACCAACTCTAGAGCAGAAGTTCTTTGAGTGTGACCCCACACCAGCAGCATCGACATCACACAGAAACTCATAAGAAATGCAGATTCCTGTCCACCTCCCCAATCTACTGAATCAGACACCTTGGGGGTGGGGCCCAGCAATCTGTATTTTAACAAGCTCTCCAGATAATTTTTGATGTGCATTGAAGTCGCCCCTGGGGGAGGGTTTAAAAACTACCACTCTCTAGCCCCATCCTAGATGAATTCAGTCAGAATCCCAGAGATAGGGCTCAAGTATCAGTGTTTTTCAAAATCTCTGCCACCAACCCCGCGATCCTAATGGGAGGCCTGAGTTTATAATCATCACTGGGATAAACAGGAAGTTGGCACAAATGTATTACACTTACAAAGTATGGTTCAGCCAGGGGCAGGGTCTCACTTCTAATTCTTGCAACAAGCTGCCCCCCCTGCTGTGGTCTCATTAGCGGATGAGGAACCCGAGGCTCCCGGCGCTTCAGGGCGTGTGGCCCGGCCCCCAGGCGCGGGGCAGTTTTGCAGGCTGTGGGGGGGCAGCCACCAGGCTCCCCGGGAAGGCTGCGTGCTTACGTGGATCTTTGCACCTTTCCCAGGTGCTAAAAAGCCTGTTGCAAGCGCGGTGCTCGGACACAGCTGGGGCTGGGAGACCTCCACGAAGGGAGCCAGGGGAGATGGGAAGGGAGATTTGGAAGACACCTTAGAGCTGGGTCGAGAATGGGGAGCTCCAAACCCAGGCGTTTTTGGGGTTTTCTACTAAGTGCCAGCCCCTGTGCTTGGTGCTTTAAGTGAGCCATCTCCTGTGTGTTCACATGATCTCTGAGGGAGATAACACTCGCAGGATAGTCACATGGTATCCCTGCTTTGCAGATGAGGAAACTGAGGCCCAAAGACTCAGGAGAGCCTGACCCGGGGTCACCTGTGCGATCAGGATGTCTCCAAAGGTTCTCCCACCACTCGGGAATTCAGAGTCAGGGTCCCCAGGGAAAGGGGGGTGGGGGGGGTGCAGGGGGC
>NW_027529624.1:2687088-2745747 GCF_008692635.1 Crocuta crocuta
GCCAGCGCGAGCCCCGCCCGGCGCCGCGCGCCCCGCAGACGGTGCGGTCTCCGCTGGTTGAAATGACAGACGCGGGCTTGGGGATCAGCGGGGTCCCTGGACTTCCAGGGAGGGAGGGGGACGCAAGCAGGGCTGTGTGGGAAGCTCGGTTCTTCGATTACCAGATATCGGCCTGCCTGTTTCTATTCACATTCTTTTAGTCTCATTCTCCTCTTCCCCCTCCCTCCCTCTTCCCTCACTCCGCGAGAAAGAAATTATGGTCTTCCTGTAGTTTTCTAACAAAACCTCGCACAGTAAAATCGCTGGCTGGGTAAAAGCACATCTCTGCTTTTTCACATCCATGGGGACCGCAAGGCTCTCTATTTCCTACACCTGTAGCCAGGTCTCTCCTCCATTAGGGTGGGAATTGCTCTTAGGCCATTCAGGGACCCCCCATGCACGGGAGCTCGTTTTTATGCAAAGCAAAAGAAATAAAGTAAATCGTTCAGCTGAGTGAAAACCTGGGTCTAAATGCGAAACGCAGGGGGCTCAGAGGTGTGTGTGCATGTGTGTGCACTCTTCCTGACCTCTTGTGCTGTCTTCCAAGTGACCATTGTCACTATTTTCTTTTCTTTTTCTCTTTCTTCCCCCTGGCTTTATTGAGGGATAATTGACATATAACATTGTGGACCTTTAAGGAGTACAAGGTGTTCGTTTGATACATTTATATATTGCAACATGATTACCACCTTTAAGAGCGTCGGCTAATACCTCCATCCCGTCACACGATGACCATTTAAGACCCGCTCTTTTATCAAGTTTCAAGTGTATGATACAGTGTTATTGACTATAATCACCTTAGACCCCCAGAACTTAGTTGTCTCATAACAGGAAGTTTGTGCCCTTGAAGCAATATGTCCCCATGTCCCCCACTCTCTTGCCCCTGGTAATCACCATTCTGCTCTCCGTTTCTCTGAGCTTGATTTAGAGTCCACATATAAACGAGAATACAGAGTATTTGTCTTTCTCTGTCTGAGTTATTTAAGTTAGCATAATGCCCTCAAGTTCCATCTCAAGTTGTTGCAAATGCTAGGATTTACTTCTTTCTTGTGGCAGAATAATATTACATTATGTACGTATGTATATTTTTTTCACACCTTCTTTCTCCATTCATCCATTGACAGATACTTAGGTTGTTTCCATATCTTGGCTATTATGACTAATGCTATAGTTGAACATGGGGGTGCAGATGTCTCTTTGAAATCCTGTTTTCATTTCCTTTGGATACCAACCCACAAGTGGGATTACTGTATCATATGGTAGTTTTAATTTTTTGAGGAACTTTGACACTGTTTTGTATGGTAGAATGATGACTGCACCAATACTATTTCCACCAGGAGTGCCCAAAGGTACCCTTTTCTCCACATCCTCACCAACACTTGTTATTTCTTAGCTTTTTGATGCTAGCCATTCTCACAAATGTGTGCTAACTCATTGTGATTCTGATTTGCATTTCTGAGCACATGGGGTTTCTAAACAGTTTAGGGGCTTTTTTCCCCTTAATGTGTGAAGTCTCTGAATTCTTGGGAGTCTGTATCCCTGGGTGTGAGATCTTTGAGTTGCTGGGAAGTCTGTGTCACGGTGTGTCTGGGCTATTGGCAGGTCTGTGCTCACATTTTGAGCTGTCTGGCTGTTTGGGGATCTGTATCCTAGATTTGGGGTCTCCTAGCCTTTTGGTGTGTTCTGTACAGGATTGGAAGCCCCTCGATTCTTTGTGGGTTCTGCATCCTGGATTTGGGGTTCTGAACCCAGAATGTGAGCTCTCTGAGCTGTTTAAAGGGTCTGTATCAATGTTTGAGATCTGTTGGCTGTTTGGAGCCTTTGTTCTTGAGGGCCCTGAACTGGCAAGCTGTTTCCCAGGGTGTAAGGTCTCTGGCTGCTTGGGAGTCTGTATTCTTGGTGTATGATCCGTCAGATATGTATCCAAGGTGTGTCCATCTGCAGGTTTCTGCACTGTGTCTGTATCCATTTTCAGATTGTGAGGTCTCTGAAGCATTAGGGAGTCTGCACACAGAGTATAGCATTCTGAACACTTGAGTATCTGTGTTCAGTGGAGTGAATCCCTTGAACCATTTGCAGGTCTCTGTTTGTGAGCTGTGTGGGCATCTTTCTCCAGAGTTTGAGAGCTCTGAGAAGTTCGGTTGTCTGTGTCCGAGGTGTGAGTTGTCGAGTAGTTTGAGGGTCTTCGTATCAGAGTTTGAGGTCTCCAAATTGTTTGTTCAGTGTCTCACATCCATCTGCTACTGGGGATTTATGAGGAAGAGTGGAATTCCTGAACTTTATGGTGGTCAGTGTTTCAAGATGTGAATCTAAAATATGTAAAAGCAACTCGTACAATTCAGTGACAAAAAAGCAATCTGATTATAAGATGGGCAGAGGATCTGAATAGGCATCTTCCCAAAGAGGATGTCCAGATGGCCAATGAACACATGATGAGTTGCTCTACATCACTCCTCATCCAGAAAATGCAAATCAGAACCACAACGAGATATCCCCTCCCACCAGCCAGAATGATTATTCGTAAAAAGACAAGAAACAAGTGTCGGCAAGAATATGGAAGAAAAGGAACCCTCAAGCAGTGTTGGTGGAAATGCACACTGTAGCCACTATGGAAAACAGTATGGAGGTGCCTCAGAAAATTACAGTTAGGGTTACCACAGGTTGCAGCAATGCCACATTGCTGGGTATCCATCCGAAGAAACAAAAACACGAATTGCAAAAAATATATGCACCCCTATGTTTACTGTACTTTATTTACAAGCTAAAATAAGGAGACAGCCTATGTCCATTGATGGATGAATGGATAAAGAAGATGTGGTGTGTGTACTCAGCGGAATACTATGCAGCCATGAAAACCAATGAAATCTTAGTTTACAACAACGTGGAATGACCTTGAGGGTATCATGCTAAGTGAAATGACTCAAACAGAGAAACACAAATACCACATGATTTCACTTATATGTGGAATCTAGGGAGGGAAAAAAAACCCAGATTCATAGATAGAAAAAACAGATTAGTGGTTGCCACAGGAGAGGGTAATGGGGCAGTGAGCAAAATGGGTAAAGGGGATTAAAAAGTACAGCCAGCTGGGGCGCCTGGGTGGCTCAGCCAGTTAAGTAAGTGTCTGACTTCAGCTCAGGTCATGATCTCGCAGCCTGTGAGTTCAAGCCCCACATCTGTGCTGACAGCCCAGAGCCTGGAGCCTGCTTCAGATTCTGTGTCTTCCTCTCTCTTTGCCCCTCCCCCACTCACACTCTGTCTCAAAAATGAATAAATGTTAAAAAAATTTTATAAGTACAAGCTTCTGGTTATAAAATAAATAAATCATGAGGATGAGGAATATAGTCAATAAGTGACAGATGGTGACTACACTTATGGTGGTGACCATTTCACAATGTACACAAGTGTCAAATTGCTATATTGTGCACATCTGAAATTAATATAATACTACACATCGATCATGCCTCAATAAATAAAAATAAATTTTAAAAACACCTTAGGAGAGATACCTTCATCGATTTCAGAGGCCTCACACCCTGAACATGTACTCAAGATATTTCAGACTCAGACTTTGAAACCTACCCCTTTAATGAGTTCACAGACCTCATACCTTGAATACAGGACCTCAGAAGCCATAGATTCAAACTTGGAACACATGCCCTCAAAGAGCTTAGAGACTTCACACACTGAACACACACTGTGAAAGACTTTAAACTCGTACATAGTCACTATTTTCAAATCCCCACTGCACACCTGATGAGAAACTGCCCTTCCTCTGAAATCCATCTGGCCCAATCATGTGACCAGGCTGCAGAGATGTCCACCCTTCTGATCTGATTGGGGTCTGCCAGGAAATGGAGGGTTTGCAACATAAAATAGCCCCCCACCCCACAGACCCAGAGATGCCCCTTGGCCCAGGAACATACAGGGGTCTGATCCAAGTCACCATTTCTGGCCTTTATTAAACGCTTTGCCATATGCTGGGGACTGTTTGAAGTGCTACACACAGATTAATTAATATCTAATGTTCCCCAAACCTTACGAAGTGGGTACTGTTATTGTGTCTACTTTACAGATAAGGAAACTGAGGCACAGATAGGTTAAGTAACATGTCCCAGGTCATAGGACTAGTAAGTATGAAGCCAGGACATGGATTCGAGTGGCCCAGACTCCAGGCCCATAGTTCTAACCACTCAGGTTCTGTCTAGGCAGTTTCTGCCTACACCGCCACCCCTTATACTTTGTCATCTAGAATAACAGCAGGTCTTGGGAAGATGCTAAGCGGTGGCCATTTATTTAGCACCTACTGTGTGCTAGTTATCTCCCCACTTTACAGGTTAGGGGGCTGTTGGTGGGACACTTTATAGAAGGAGGCACCAGGGACTTATGCTCCTTGTGACTTAGGCTCCAAAGCCATCTTCTGCCCATGGGACTCCCCTGCCCCCTGTGTCCTGGGGGTGGCACCTTATCTGCCTGCTTTCTCCCACCACCTTGCCTGCTGTCACCAGCTCGAATCTGACTTGACCTTGAGGCTCCAGCTCTTCTCTTTGCAACAGTCCTGAGTCTGCTGGGTGGCAGAAAAAGTAAGATGTTTCCTTAACTCCTGCTGACCAAGTGCTCCTTGTCTGTAATGTCCTCAGGAGACTTAAATGTTTAGGAGGATTGGGCTCCAGAGTCCCATCGCCTAGATCCAAATCTCACCGCCTTAATTAGCTGTGCAGCCTTGGGCAAGTTAGTTAACCTCTCTGGACTCTTGTTTCTTCACCCATAACGTGGACATAATAAAAGCAGCCCCCCTCAGAGGTTGGTGCCGGCACAAAGTGGGGTCAAGAACATGAAACACCTGCACAGACAATGCCTGAAAGGAAGAAATTGCTCATGACATGGTCATTATTAGGTAGCATTGCCCTGGGTCTCTGCTGTTCCTGAAGTAATAATGCAGGCTCATACCTAGGTATTGTTTTATAATTCTTCAAGACTTTGAACATTTTCTCCAGTGAACCTCAAAACAGACACTGTTGTTATCCAGGAACATAGTGCTGCCCCATTCTACAGAGGAGAAAATCAAGGCCCTGCAGGATTAGGTAACTCTCTTAGCATCACATAGATATTAAGTGATAGAGTTCTAGGAGCCAGATCTTAAACCCAGATGCCCAGAGATACAACCAGTTTTTCTGGTCCTTGGCCCTAGAGCTAGACTCAGCCCTCTTGGAGGATGCTAATAACCCTCTTCCAGATGCTTCTCTTCCTTATCGTAATTCTGAGGACTGAGCATGAGCTTCCAAGGGCCACTGTCCATCCTGGTGCCCCCTCGTGCAGCACAGAGCCTTTACTGCACGGCCTGGTGACCAAGTGTGTGTCCTTCTCACAGACATGCCAAGGAGTTTGGTTTCAACATTCACCCCATTTAAGGCCTCGGCACTGGCCTTCAGGGTGTGTGTGTGATGCCCCTGCAGACCAGAGTGCGCACTTCGAGAGCTGGGAGACAAAGGCAGTCGGTTCCTCTGAGTCTCCAGGCTATTTTTAGTCCCTTATCTCTCAATTTTTGACTCCTTTGTCTCCAGAATGGTGATTTGTGTGTAGAAAATATAGTAGTCGATTGTTCCGGCTAAATGATCATCAAGTTTGGAAATCATTTTCTAAGAAAGAAAATACAGTATTTCATTAGCTTTCCTAAATAATATGTGTAAGACTTAGAAATTCCATTAACTAGACTAAATTCAGTACATGAAAGGATGCTCTAGTTTAAGAAAAAAAGAGAGAGGAGTATTTTTCAGTCTAGGCAACATACAGACACGTCTACACATAAATTTTCCAACCTCATTTAATGCGACACGAAGCAGAAATTGCTGTCTCCAGCTTGCAGGAAGTTTTGTTCATTCAGACATCCAACAAATAGGTATCAGACACCTACTCTGCCGGGTGCTGTCTTTGTGGGTTACCCAGTCCCCAACAGTTGGTGCAAGGCAGACTTTATTATCCTGTTTTACAGATAGGAAGGCTGAGGCTAATGGAGGTTATGAAACTTGCCTGAAGTCACACCACTACTGTGAGTTCTAGAACAGAGGACTTGGCCAGTGGAATTAACAACACAGTCTCCTTGTCTCTCTCCCCTCCCCACACTCCCATTCATCTTCCAAGTTGCAGGGTAGGCTCCTTGTTCTGAGCCGGGCAGAGCTGAGCTCGCCTCTCTAAGTAAACAGCCCTAGAAAAGTGCGGGGCTTCGGGGCTTCTAACAAATGCAAGAAATTGGGATCTCGGTGTTGGTGGTTAGAGTGTCAGTGACTATTAGCACATATAATTACCTACCAGCTGGCCGAGGTTTCCTAGTGGGAGGCAGCCTGGGTACCAGCTGGGACAGAGCAACCAGAGTCAAGGATTCTCAGGTCTGATGCTAGGACAGCCATTGATTTTCAGAGTGACCTTGGCCAAATGCTGCTGGAGCTCTCTGCTTTTGTCTTTATTCCGCTACAGTAAAGCCTCACCATGGTGATCGGGTTTATTCAAAAGGAACACCATTTGATGCAGCTGCAGTTTGTAAGCTGACAGGGGTGACCCATTTATTCTTCCTTAATTAAAATATCAGATAATGTAAACCTGGGAAATTCAGCCTTTTATTTCTTTTCTTTTTCCTCTCCTTTGGGAGGTGGGGGAGGAGGGTAGAAGAATAAAAGAAAGAACAAATAATACATGCTGGCAGGGTTTTACATTTTCTTATTAATAATTGGTCTTGAAACAGTTTAGAAATACAAAGAATAAATACTGTTTATTTCCCTGTATGTGTAAGAGGCAATTTTTCTGCTCCAGAGTGGGGCCATATTAAAGTAATGATAATAAGGGATGTTCTCAAATCCTATCTTAGCTGATAAACAGCACCTATGATTTAGGGGTTGTTAGAATCATGAGCTCGCTCCAGGAAACAGTGACGATTTCTGCAAGTGTTTCCTAAATTCAAACCAGATTTTGAGCTGTCCCAGAATGGATAAGTTTAGGGGGTGGTAAGGTGTGAAGGGTATCAGGATGGGATTCGGGAGACCAGGGTCCTTACATCCTTTCCTTTACTCTTTCGTTATATTATTGAGCACTTATTAGGTGCCAAACACCACTCTCGATGCTCTCATCTGGGTCTGCAGCTGTGTAACAGCTAACTTCCCCCATCTCACAGGACAAGATTCATTCCCTGTAAAGATAGGGGCGACAGCTGCTTCGTGGGATGGAGAACCCCAGGAGGGGGCCAAGTATGAATGTAATGAATTGCACATTAAGGTCAAACGACCTTGTACTTTAAAAAAAATTTTAATGTTCATTTATTTTTTGAGAGACTGAGCATGAGGGACGGAGGAGCAGAGAGAGAGGGAGACACAGAATCTGAAGCAGGCTCCAGGCTCTGAGCCTTCAGCACAGAGCCTGACACAGGGCTCGAACTCATGAACCTCGAGATCATGACCTGAGCCGAAGTCAGATGCTTAACCAACTGAGCCACCCGGGTGCCCCGATCTGCTACTTTTAACCCTTGTCAGGTCTCCTGGACACCTTTTGAGGTTAACAGACTTTTGCCATGTGTCCAATTTGGGTCAAACCGGGTTCTAAGGTGAAGGTTACACCCCAACAGTACCTGTCCCAAAATTCTAGTGCCTCCCTCACAGAGGTTCGGGTTTATTTATCAACACGTATGGGGTGCTGGTGGTCTGTGAGGCCCTGTGAGGGCGTAGGGATGCCACGTCAGGGCCACAGCATCTGGTGATCACTGAGTCACTTAGGAGACAGGCATCGTGTTGCTGAAGCCGTTGGTCCTCATTCCCATGAAAGTCTGTGGCCCTTTAAGAAGAGGATCAGCCAGGGGCGCCTGGGTGGCTTAGTCGGTTAAGTGTCCGACTTTCGACTTTCGCTTAGGTCATGATCTCGCGGTTTGTGGGTTTGAGCCCCACGTCGGGCTCTGTGCTGACTGCCAGCTCAGAGCCTGGAGCCTATTTCGGAGTCTGTGTCTCTCTCCCTCCCTCTCTGACCCTCCCCTGCTCATGCTGTCTCTCTCTGCTAGAAATAAATAAAAATATTAAAAAAAAAAAAAAAAAGAAGAGGATCAGCCATGTGAGGGGACTTCCGGTCCTGGTGTCAGAAGGAGATGCTCTCCATCATTCTCCCCCATCTGTATGGATCCAGACCTTGTTCTGGGCTCAGAGGGGACAGGGACCCCAGGACTCAGACACTGCTGGGGAAATGCAGACGATAGACAAGAGTGAAAAATGGGCAAGATGATCTCACAGAGTCTGAGTGCCACTAAAGAAAGGGAAGCAGTGTGGAACAGATAGGAAGTGAGGAGAGAGCATCGGTATTCAGAGAGCGCCTTGGGCTCCCAAGGGGAAGGACAGTGTCATACTCCTGAATTAAAGGTGCACTTGGTATCATAGGCAGAAGACAGCGGAGAAAAGTGGGGGGAAGGGGATCCGGAGCCACATCCACGCCAGCCATTTCCCTCGGTCATTTCCATATCGACCTCTGAATCCAGACCTGAGGCCTCCCGTTCCCTCCCTCAGAGGGTCACCCGTGGAGGCAGAGCACCTGGGCCCTGGCCTGGCTCTGTGGGCCCTGGAAGGCTCCCCAGCCTCTCACCGAGTCAAGAGCTGCTCTCTCTTCTTCCTTGGAATGCCCTTGTCCTTGCCTGGCTCTGGAAAATTCCTGCAGCTCCCCGCGGCCTCTCCAGCGGGGCTGGCTCTGGAAGAGAAGCCACAGAATGCCTGTCCCTTCCTCACCTCCAGCGGACTTTAAATCCATGCTGCAGGCCCCCTGGTGACCTGGCAGGGGCCACCGCTGTCCCCACACTGATGTCAGTGCATTAGCACCTCCTGGAAGACCCAAAGCTGCCCTCTCCCTGATCCCAAGAGAGTGCTGAGGCTACTAGCTGTTCCCCCCAACAGTGTCAGGGACAGGCCACGAAGCTAGCCAGGCTGTCCAGCTCTCAGCGGGCTGACATCCCGTGTGTGTCCCCCATGGCGGGGCGGGGGAGGGCGTGTCCCCCAAGGAATTACAGAGAATTGTGGTAAGTGTTCTGATACAGGGCTGTAAAGATCTGGCTCTGGGAGAGCTGGAAACACAAGGGGTCCCTACAGTCTGAATGCTGACAAATGAACAGACTGATCAGGTGGAGACAGTGAAGAGAGGAGAGGAAGGGAACTAAGTCTGCGTGGAGGTGACCACACGTGTCAGGGCCTCAGAGCGGGAGAGCATGTTGGCGGAAACCTAAGGAATTCACACCATTCAAGCACCACCACCCTGAGCGGCCCCCTGTGGGCCAGGCTCTGGACCAGGCTCCGGAAAACGGGGCTGAGCTCATCTGACTATTTGCAGGACGTAGGAGCATCACGGATGTTTAAGCAGGGAGACATCATCAGATTTGTATTTTAGGAGGGGCTGGCGGCTGCGTGGATAATGGGCTGAGGAGCACAGGGGTGAGGCCGGATTCTTGAAGCTGTTTCGGGAACCCAGGTGAGAGCCTCAGGCAGCCTGACTGAGAGGTGGGGAGGGCCAGAGACACAGCGGAGGCGGAAGAGCAGGACTTGGTGATGTATGTGGCGTGAGGGAGGGAGGGGTACCAGGCACGTCCCCGGCACCCACGGGCTGGGGTGTTTAGTGTTTCCTGGGGACAGAGATCCAGTTTGGGAAGGTGAACAAGTCCCCAGGATGGACGGTGATGATGGTTGCATAACAATGGGAAGGTGCTTAATGCCGCCGAACCCGCACACTGTAAAATGCTTAAAACGGTCATCTGTGTTGTATATATTTGGCCACAATTTTTTTAAATGGCCGTGGCATGGTAGCAAATGGAAAAGAGGATGCAGGATACTGTATAAGGTGCCACCCTCGTGTGATGTATGCACATGTATTTGCTACATGTTGGGCTGTCGCTGGAAGGGTAGGGACGAAGCAGGTAACCAGGGTCATATCCGTACCCACAGAGGGGAATTGGAAAACAAGTGTATGGGTCTCCTGTGGCTGCTGTAACAAAATACCACAGAGAGGACGTCTTAAAACACCAGACATACTGTTTTGGAGGCCAGAAGTCCAAACTCAAGGGCCATGCTCCTTCCAGATTCTCTGGAGAAGGACCCTTCCTTTCTTCAGCTTCTAGAAAAGCCAGCTATTCCTTGGCTTGTGGCATCACAACCGCAATCTCTGCCTCTTCCTCCCATGGCCTTCTCTCTGTATCTCTGCCCAAATCTTTATCTTCTCATAGGGACCCGAGTCATGTTGATTTGGGACCCACCCCAATGACCACATCTTGATGTGCTCACATCTAGATAGACTCTATTTCCAAGTAAAGTTACATTCACGTGTAAGGGGGTGGAGGGTTAGAACATCAACATACTGAAGGGGAACATAATTCAGCCCATGACCCTGGGAGACAAAGATGGCAGAGAAACCCACTTGACCCTTAGATTCTGCAGCGTGTGGTAACCTCTTCCCCTCCCCCAATTTTTTACATTAAAGATTCACTCTGAGGCTTCTGTCTTGGGAGGGTGTGTAGCTTAGGGATGCTTTTAACAAATAGAGGACAAGGAAAACATGAGAGTAATAATGGATTCAGTTTTGAAAATGTCAGAGGCAAGTTGCCATCCCAGCTGCTTGTCTGCAGAAATGAGAGCATCCATGCAGGGCTTCTCCACCAGAGTAAGGTTGCCGGGGAGTCGGGCGCTCCCCGAGCATCTGATAGAGAGGAAGCAGAGCTCAGTGGTTAGGAGTGTAGACCTTGCAGCTTGACTACCTCAGTTCAAATCCCGGCTCGGCTATTTACTCCCTGTGTAACCTTAAGCAAGTTGCTTACCTCTCTGGGCCTCACTTTCTATATATGCAAAATGGGGACAATAATATGCCCACCTCATAAAGTTGTAGGAAGGATCGAGTTTAAAATAATATGGATTTATTAGTACCATTTAGCATGTAAACTACGTAGTATACTTGTGTCATAGTAGATGCACATTAGATATTAGTGGTTATCCTTATTCCTCCACTCTGGACCAAGAAGGTTACCTCCTGGTTACCAAAAACAATAGCCTCAGCTTCATCTGATAGAGAGCGGAAATAAGTATCTCGATGACATGTGATAGTATAGTATCTGGGATATGGATTGTAGCCCAGGCTGTGGCCAGGCGTGCCTCCACCCTTCTCTCGCCACTGGTGAGGCAGCCCCTCAAGGGTGCAGGAACATAATCCACCTGACCAACTGGCTAGGGAGCCACTCTCCCTACCCCAGTGGCAAGTAGGAGATTTTGAAGGCCATCAACAGTTAGACAACCACACTTTTTCAAAGCAATCGAGCACCCATCACCAGTTGCATTTGTGACCTTAGGTGGGGTCAGTAGTGGGAAGGAGATAGCAGAAAGAAAGGAGGATGTATGCAGACAAAGGCAAACATGGCTCCTAATTGGCAGGGCCTTGCCCCAAGCGAGCAGAAGTTAGGGAAGAGGTTAGGAGGTATAGAATATTCTAGAAGAAAGGGTCGTGCAGTATGGACTTTATCTCAGACAGCTGGCATACTTGGCTACGGCAGATATCAGCTACCTGAGGGGCACCTGGGTGACTCAGTCAGTTAAGCATCTGACTTTGGCTTAGGTCATGATCTCACGATTAGTGGGCTCAAACCCCGCATCGGGCTCTGTGCTGATAGCTCAGAGCCTGGAACCTCCTTCAGATTCTGTGTCTCCCTCTCTCTGCCCCTCCCCCACTCATGCTCTGTCTCTCTGTCTCTCAAATACGAATAAACATTAAAAAAAGAAGACAACATCAGATACCTGAATTCTGGGGCCTACCACAGAGCTTGGCACTTAGTTGGGGCACAGTAGAATGAATGAATGAATGAATGAATGAATGAATGAAGCAGAAAGGTTGTTACTAAGTATGTTGCTGCTACTATAGTAAGTGACGACTTTTCCTGGACTAACACGGATGAGAACAGGCTTCAGCATGGAAATGTGGGTAAACAAGTGCAGAGCTCAAAGAGAGGTTGCCACTAAAGACGTCTTTGTGGACAACGCTGGCAGATGGGTGGCCACTGATGTCACGGGTGTGGGTGAGAGTGTCCCAAAGAAGGGACTGGTGTAGAGGACTCACCATGACACCAGGGAAGAGAGGCCCGAGGTCAGAGAAGAACCCAAAGAACATGAGGTAGCGGTCACCAAGGGAACAGAGACACAGAGGGACCACCAGAACCCCAGGTTGGCATGCCAGCACGGAAGACGCAGACGAAAGGACACCACCGGGTGTGCCAGTGAGGGGACCACAGCACCCTTTGCTTTCTACAGCCTGCTGTGGGCGGACACCATATTGCAGGCGACAGAGAGTTTGCCAACACTTGGAATCTGTTCTGAGCTTTCCAAGTGTTAAAAGCAAAACAGAAACACATTTGATGCTTCACAACAACACAGAGAACTACATCTTAAATGGCATTTGGGGCTCGCTTCCAAATTGGAGCTTCCGATCCCAGCTGGCAGTTTGAGGGTGTGTACTTTGCCATATGGGATTTGGCTTCCTGGGAACAAGGACTTTTTTTTGTTTGTTTCCTCTTGAGTCTGTTAAATTTCTGTCCGGGGTGCTTTATTATCTGCCAGTAAGTCTCTCAAATTTAAAATATTAGTTTAAAATACTGTTTACACAGGAATATTCTCCTCCCTTAGCAATTAGGCAACCAGTACTTATTACAAAGGCATGTACTTAGTACAAAGTACTTTGTACAAAACCAGGACAACAAAGGTGCCTTGAGTAACAGCAAAGGAGCGAGTCCTAATTATTCAGCAGGTTCGTAGGCGTCCCGATATTCCATGTGTCACCATTTGTCCAGAATGAACTTCCTTTTCATCAGCTCATTAAATTGTTCTATAAAAACATTAATAAACACCAGACTTGGTGATCTCAAACCCTTTCTAGCCCTAAAGGGGTTTTCAGTCTTGTGGCCTGACATTCGATGCGCACCTGGGAATGACACTTTTNGGGGGGGGGGGCAGGAACTGAGGCATACAGAAGGTGAAGGACATGAGTGGCGGTCCAGCTTGTGGTCTCTCCCGTATGTTAGCAGATGACAGAGGGACTAACAAGCAAGAACCTGCCTGGCCCAGACACTGTCCTAGGGGCTTCTCAGGCTCCATTCAGCTCTTTAAAGGGGCTTGATTCTCCTGGGCACATCTGAGGACACTGGAGCTCCAGGAGGCTAGGAAACCGGCCCACCATCACACGTAGAATGCGTCCCATCTTGGATTTGAACCAAGTCTGTCTACAGACTCCAAAGCCCCGTTCTCTCTGCTGAAGGGGGTGGCTCCAGTCAAAGAACCAACACTGGGAAGTGTGAAAGTAACTTTGAATGAGGCCCACATTCATCTTGAAAGGCTCAGCCCCCAGCCTTAGATCCTCTTCAAAATTCAGGTGCAGGGCACCCGGGTGGCTCAGTCACTTGAACATCTGACTTCGTCTCAGGTCATGATCTCAAGGTTCGTGAGTTCGATCCCCGCATCGGGCTCTGTGCTGACAGCTCAGAGCCTGGAGCCTGCTTCGGATTCTGTGTCTCCCTCTCTCTCTCTGCCCCTCCTCGGCTCATGCTCTGTCTGTCTCTCTCACAAAAATAAATTAACATTAAAAAAAAAAAAGAAATTCAGGAGCATGGCAGCCTCTTATGCGAATCTAACATAACATTGACCAGTGCCAAAGACCCCTGTGAAGGCTTCACGTGGAAATATGCTACCACATGGCCAAGGACTCTATGAAGAAGACTCAGCCTCACTAGTAATCCTGAAGTGCGTTCAAAACCACAGCTAGGCATGCCTTTCACACCCATCAGATCAGCAAAAAAGTGACCGTCTAATGATACCAGATTTGAGCAAAGATCTAGAATAGTCAGAACTCCTATATACCGCTGAAGGGGACTCCTAATCCACTTTCAAGGAAACTTGGAAACACATAATTCTACTCTTAGGTTTATGCCCTAGAGAAACTCCTCCACATGGGAATAAGAAGATGTATACAAAGATGTTCATTTTGTGTTTATAATCACAAAATAAAGAAAAAGGAAAAGAAACAAGCTGTCTACAAGAGAAGGAATAAATGTTCATTTGATGGCATACAAGTAGCAAGGAAAATAAATGAACCAGATCACATGTTATTACATAGCCAAATCCCAGAATTGTAATATTGTGTAAAAAAAAAAAAAAAAGAAAGCAAAGCAAGGCAGGTTTTGTGTAGTGTGCTAACATTTACATGAAATTGACCAACATGCAAAACAGTCTGTATAGTATCAGGAATTTAATAAACGTAGTAAAACACATAAAGCATGCATAGGGATGATAAATGTCAAATGGAAGAGATCAGGTAATCTCAGGAAAGTAGATGAGAAGATGTAATCCAGAGCGGGGGTGTAGGGGCCTTTGTGATTATAATGCTTTATTTTTTCTGCTGGGTGGGGTGGTGAGCATATAGGTGGTCATTGTATTGCTTTTTATTTCATATGTGCCTAAATTAATTTATTAACAATAAAAGCTACTTAGTCAGTGTTTACAACAGCATATTTAGAAGGATATTCGTAGGCATTATTTTTTTAAAACTGTTAATTAGTTCAAATTTGGGGAACACTGGCAAAGTAAAATTAAATAGGCTTTAAAAAAAAAAAAACTTTCTCCGTGCATTTAACATCCTGTGGTTCTTATAAATCCCAAAGAGAAGCTTATCCTATTTAAATATTTTACCATAGAACGAGGGTTGGCAAACCAGAGCTGTCTGCCACCTCTTTCTATAAATAAAATTGCCCAGACAAACAGCCGTACCCGTTTGCTTATTATATAGCCTGTGGCTGCTCTCACGTTTTGCTTTCACACAGTGGCAGCGTTGAATACTTATGACAGAGACCGTATGGTCCACAAAGCCTAAAACATTTCCTAGTTGGCCTTTTATGGAAATCATTTGTGCACCCATCACAGAGCATCCTATGGGACTAGCTAGTGTTACTGGGAATGTCGGAATTGTAACACTCAAACGTTGCCCTCGTACCGCGGGAAGAGGTGTGTGTGTGCTTGTGAAAATTGTGAAATAGAAGACCGCTAGTTCTTTCTAGATTCCTTGGGGGATGACGTGTGTGCTTTTCTCTTTGAATCTCCAGCACCTAACACAATAGGTAGCGTGTACTTAGCACTTCCCGTGTGCTTTCCTGAACCGATTTTAATTTAAAAACCATTTGCAGAATGGGTTTATTAGCATACAGATTCATGCAAAATACCCATGGTTTGGATAAGAGAGGAGTTAAAAAAATTCTCCCTCCTATAAGAATCCAGGCATAAGCAGTTGGGGCTGTTACGCATCTCCACCTCAGACCCAGGCATCTTCCCTCTTGTGGCTCCACCATTCCTTAGGTGAAACCTTCCGTGGCACCAATGGCTGACCCCACCCTCAGGGACTTCCTCTCCCTCGTGGCCAAAAGAGAAGCAGAAGGATAGAGCAGGCCCCAGAGATTACACACATCACTTTCCCTTACTTCCTGTTGGTCAGCGCTTAGTCATTTGGCCACATCTGATGGTCAGGGAACTGGGGAGCTATCATCTTTCTCTGGGCAGCTAAAAATTCAGGTCCTAAAACAATACATGAAGGAGATAAAGGACTCTCTGAGGGACTATAACCAGTCTCTGCCAAAATGGGATACATTAAGGGCTTGCCAGAATTAGGGGTGACTCTTTTCTCTAAAGGATAGGCATTATTTTCGACTCTTTTAAAATAAGCCATGATGCCAAAGCAAGAGATGTGTAATGATGCTTCCTTATTTTCTACTTAAAATCACAGCACATTCAGAAATGAGCACATGAGTTTCATTCTCTGGGGTGTTTGTAGCCCTTCCATTTGAGAGATCTCTTTTTTCACGTATTTGAACAGACCCAGAATTTCTACTTGGCAGGGAGGTAAACACAGTGGGTTTTACCACTAACTGGCCACCTACTTCTTTTTTAAAAAAATTTTTTAACGTGTATTTATTTTTGAGAGACACAGAGAGAGCACAAGTGGGGAAGGGGAAGAGAGAGAGAGGGAGACACAGCATCTGAAGCAGGCTCCAGGCTCTGAGCTGGCTGTCAGCACAGAGCCCGACGTGGGGCTCGAACCCACGAACCGTGAGATCACGACCTGACCTGAAGTCAGACGCTTATCCGACTGAGCCACCCAGGTGCCCCTCTGGCCATCTCCTTCTAAGGAGGAGAAAGGTTCCAGGCCCCTTGGGACCTCTCGCAAGGTAGAAAAGATTAGCTGGGAGGAGGACATGGAATCATACTTCCTTTACCTTATCCGTGTCAGGTTAATGAGCCAGCCCTTTTCTGTGCTTTGGTAGCAGCATTAAACAGCAAGCAGACACAATTTTTGGACAAAGATTTCTCCTAGGAACTTTGTGCCATTACATGTTCCATTTGCTGCAATAATATATAGAGAAAAAAAATTTTTCTTAGAAAGGTGCCTAGAGATCTTGGTGTGACTTACTTCAGCTCCGAACAGTGTCAATTTGTTCATCTTTTTGCTACCGAAAAGAAAGGAAAAACTCATCCACTAGGGGACTCAAAGCCTATGGAAAGGGATTTGGCTTTTTTGGGAAAGTGTGTTGAGGAGGGGGGCCGGGGGCTGGTATCCAAGTCAGGCCTGTCCTCCTCTGAATTGTCATTTCACGATTCATTTCTGAAGCCACCATTTTATTGTCACGCTTACAGAATCCTGTAATGGGAACTGCTTGATATAGAAGAGAATGCAAGAAAAAATGTTATTACCCTCCCCCAGGATTTCTCAACCTCAGCCTGTCTCAGCTGTGGACATTTGGGTCCGGATTATTCTTTGTTTGGGGAGGGGGTACTGTCCTATGCATTGGAAGCGTTTAATAACACCAGTCTCCTGTACATACCAGACACCAGGAGCACCTCGTTAATTGTGACCACCCAGACTGTCTCCAGACATTGCCAGATGTCCCCTGGGTGACAAAAGCACTCCTGGTTGAGAGTCGCCGCCCTACACAAGCCTAAAGGTTTCCATAGAGAGACTTGCTAAGTGACCCAAGAGGAAGGCCTGGATTCTGCTCCCAAATGCATCTCTGACTGCTTCAGATTACTTAACCCTTTCCAGGCTTCCAGTTTCCCGATCTTAGGAAGGTTAGGAGTTGGCTAGAGTGCTCTCTTTGAACACCAGCGTTCTGGAATGCTGCAAGCCAGAAGCCGTTATGTGGGCTTTGTGTCTGGAATAGGACTTGAAGGAAAGCAGGATACGGGCAGAGGATCTGAAATGAGAGGCACACCATGCATGCAGTCGGGAGGTATGTGTGCCGAGGGGGCGTCAGGCCGTGCTGGCTGGAAGAGTGAGAAAGAAGAAACAGAGGCGCCTGGGTGGCTCAGTCAGTTGAGCGTCCGACTTTGGCTCAGGTCATGATCTCACGGTTCATGAGATCAAGTCCCGCATTGGGCTCGCTGCTGTCAGTGCAGATCTCAATTCAGATCCTCTGTCCCTTTCTCCCTGCCCTTCCCCCACCTGCACTCTCTCAAAAGTAAAAAAAAAAAAATAAGTAAAAGAAAGAAGAAATGGTTGGATGATGGGGAGCTCTCAGGAGGGACACTTACAAGAGGGCCTCGGGTTTGAGGACTGTGAGTAGGAATTTATGTTTCTTTGGCACCCAGCCCAGCACCCGCATCCGGCAGTGACCCAGGCAGCATCAGCATAGAATCTATGTGTATGTGGAAGGCTTTTGGTAGGACAGACAGGCAGTGGCTGGGGTGGTAAGAGCCGGGCTCCAGCAACAGCCCTGCCTGGTTCAAATCTCATTCCTACCACCTGCTGGCTCTGTGACCTCAGTGAGTTTCTTAGCCTCTCTGTGCTATAGTTTCTTCTTCTGTAGATGAAGATAAACTGTGTACGGTTAAAGTTAAGGATTAGATAAGATCATATATGTGAATGAGTGTGTGGGTGTGTGTATATCCTCATGTTTTACATGTATATACACACACCCACACACTCATTCACAGGTGTGTATAGGATATATACATATATATAGGATATATATATATCCTACATATGTATATATGTATGTGTGTGTATATATAAAATTAAAATAGTTCCAGGCACACCATAAATGATATGTGTTTGCTATTATTATTATTAGGGAACCAATAAAATATTTAAGTTTATTTATTTTCAGAGAGAACGTGAGCAGGGGAGGGTCAGAGAGAGAGGAGAGAGAATCCCAAGGAGCCCCGCACTGTCAGCGCAGAGCCCATTGTGGGTGCTCAGTCCTACAAACTGTGAGATCATGACCTGAGCCAAAATCAAGAGTCAGACGCTTAACCAACTGAGCCACCCAAGCACCCCAGGGAGCCAATAAAATGTTTTGAGTGTGGAAGCACTTAGTGTGTCTTGCATGCTGCCTGACAAGTAACAGGTGATCAGAATGAATTAATGAAAAATTCTTAATACCTGTAACTGACCACATTCATCCTTAGCTAGTCCCGGGTCCAAACTCCAAGGCCAGGGCCAGGCAGGAAACACACGAGTGGACCCAGCGTGATGTAAGACAACAGAGGGGACCGGGCACGTGGGTGCCCCCATGAAAGTTTTCAGTCTGTTTCCAGATCCTGTGCCGGCCAGCAGCATGGGACTTGGGCCTGCCCTGGCTTAGAGTTTGCCCTTCTGCACCCGCACCCTGCACCTTTTCCTGCTTCCTGAAATCCTCTCCCAGTCAGACCCCCTGCGCCTTACAGCAAGAACAGAACGTGGCTTTCTTCGTGGCTCTCTGAAAATCACAGGGCTGCTTTTCAATACAAGTGTAAACTGGCAGAGTCTTGGCCTTGTGCCCCCATCCCCCACCTCCCCCAGGCTGACCTGCTGCAGGTAGGTGCCCAATAAACTGGGAAACTAGGGCCGGGCACCTGTGGCCCTGGTACACCCTCAGGGTCCCCCCCCCTCCCCCCGCCCCAGGCAGCCTGGCCAGTGCAGCCACCGGCACACTGAGAGCACATTGTCTTGCTATTGTCCTGGGGGCCACCAGACCCTTATAAACGAAACCCAGGAACCTTTCTCCTACATACTCTGGAGCAGGAAACCCCTGCCTTGGACCTACAGACTCTTATATTCTTTTTTTTTTTTAATATTTTTATTTATTTCTAGGAGAGAGAGAGAGACAGCGTGAGCAGGGGAGGGTCAGAGAGAGAGGGAGACACAGACTCTGAAATAGGCTCCAGGCTCTGAGCTGGCAGTCAGCACAGAGCCCAACGCGGGGCTCGAACCCAAGAACCGCCAGATCATGACCTAAGCAAAAGTCGGACGCTTAACCGACTAAGCCACCCAGGCGTCCCCAGACTCATATTCTTATCTGTAGACACAGAAATTAGGAAATAGGAGAAAGCAGCCCAATCTGGCTCTTTAAATTCTAAGAAAGGTGTATTTCCATTCCGATGTATTAGGAGAGTAGCCATAAGGGGCAGTTACTTTCTTAGTTCCTGTATTAGTTAGGTGACAAGAGTATCTTAAAGTACCGTGGCTTAACTGAAATAGATGTTTATTTCTCCATCGTGTAATAGATCAGCCAGTGCAAGCTCATGGAGCACCTGTGCACCACCGGATCCCCCTGAAGACCCAAATTCCTTCCATCTTGTTGCTCTGCAATCTCTTTAAGCAGGTGTCAGCACACTATGGCCCATGAGTCAGCCTGGTATGTTTTTTTTTAATAAAAGTTTATGGGAACACAGTCATCCCTGTTTGCTTACCAGTTGCCTCTGGCTGTCCTCAAGCCCCAACAGCAGACCTGAATAGTCCTAAACAGACACCATCTATCCTAAAGCCTAAAATAGCAACTACCTCACTCATTAAGAAAACTTTGCCAACTTGGGGCACCTGGGTGGCTCAGTTGGTTAAGCATCTGACTCTTGGTTTTGGCTCGGGTCATGATATCACAGTTTCATGAGTTCAGGCTCCACATTGGGCTCTGTACTGGCAGCATGGAGCCTTCTTGGGATTCTGTGTCTTCTCTTTCTCTCTGCCCTTCCCCTACTCACACTGTCTCTGTCCTTCCCAAAACAAAGAAACAAGGAAGGGAGGGAGGGAGGGAGGGAGGGAGGGAGGGAGGGAGGAAGGAAAGAAGGAAGGAAGGAAGGAAGGGAGGGAGGGAGGAAAGAAGGAAGGAAGGGAGGGAGGGGGGAAGGAAGGAAAGAAGGAAGGAAGGAAGGGAGGGAGGGTAAGAAAAACTTTGCCAGCTCTGCCTTAGTGCGTTGGGTTCACCTACACAGTCAGAGCTAGGACATTGGCAAGTCTGTTGATCAGCTGGGGAAGCAGAAATAGCACTTAGTCAGATGGCTGTCACTGGCCACAAGGGGAAATATAATTTCTAACTGGGCAGCCATGTGCCATGCCAAAACTCAGTGAGGGCAGAGATGCTTACTTAAAAGGAGGGGTGGAGAATGGATGCTGGAAGACAGTGCACATTGCCACCCATTTCTTTCCCAGATGATCCCCCTGGCCATGAATAAGTGTCTGCATGAAATAAGAGCAAAAACAGAGAAGATAAAATGTTGGGAGGGAGCAAGGGAGGAAAGCTGTTGCATAGTAAGGGATGGTACATGAGCACCAGAAAGCATGGGATAAATGCAGAGAATGTACATGTTTGGAGGCACCCGAAAGCTTGACTAGCCTAACATCCCCATTTTATGGATAAGGAAACCGAAGCTATTGAAGGAAATGGGATTTATCCAAAGTCACACACCTGATGGGAGGCACAACCACGACTTAAAACCACATTCAGGGGTGCTTGGGTGGCTCAGTCAGGTAAGCGTCCAACTTTGGCTCAGGTCATGATCTCATGGTTTGTGGGTTCGAGCCCCGCGTAGGGCTCTGTGCTGACAGCTCAGAGCCTGGAGCCTGCTTTGGATTCTGTGTCTCCCTCTCTCTGATCCTCCCCTGCTCACACTGTCTCTCTCTCAAAAATAAATAAAACATTTTTTTTTAAAAAGCCAGATTCATCTGAGCCTTTATCTTGGCCCTATTCCTGCCTTACCAGTTGCTTCCAGAACTGTTCTGTGCCCCTCTTTCCTGGCTAAGCCTTGACGTGGCCTCAGAATCCCCCCTTAACACCATACTCCAACCAGCCACATTAGCGAATCAGAGTTGGTGCCTGAGATTAACCCTGTTTTCCATCCATGCCTGGTTTACATGTTATTTCATAGCCAACACATTACCCTAGTTCCTGTTGAGGTACTAGGGGTGTTGACCATCTGTAATGTGTGTGCTGCGTTTGAGATAGCTGACATATATCCACATCTTCTAGAAATTCATAGTCTGTGTCAGTATTCCACATCCCACATCCTCTAGCCATGGGTCTATATTCGAACAGGACCTCCGGAATAGGCCAAATTGGTTTAGATGCACTGTCTCACTTATTCCTCGCAAAGCCTGAACTCATGTATGGCTCTCTCCATCTTATAGATGCGGAAATGGAGGGCCAGAGAGAGATGGGGGATCTTGCCCGAGGCTATGCAGCCAGGAAATAGGCTATATTGGCATATACATCAACATCACTAGTTGTCTCTGCCACCCTTCAGTGAGTTCCTGAGGATCCAGATAATGAAATCAGCACTGCTGTCTCCTTCTCGACATCATAAATCTCTCTGGCATCCCCCTGAGGGACATGGAAGGCCGGCGACTCTATCCTCAGCTACTACTCTGAGTTAGGGTTATGTTCTCATTTTTCTCCCAAGACACCTCCATTTTCAAATACATGGTCACCAGTGGAGCCAACAACTTGCTCAATCTCCTTCCGTCCGCACAGAATGAGAAGGCAGGGCTCAGTCCAGCTCGCCTGCTGCAGGACCCCAGCACCTAACCCTGTACCTGCCTGTTGCTGGCATTCAGTGAACAGTACATGGAAATGAGTGAATCATGGCATTTCTCCAAGTCTCCGAGTCTCTTATCTCATCCTAGCGGGCTCTCTGGATCCCCCAATGTGTGGCACACGGTAGGCACTCCTTAATGTCGGATTCTGTGGAATTCGGCTGCAACAGAATGTGGGAGATCACACACAAGTCTGGCATTGAGATGAGAACGGTCTGGCTTGAAATGGACATGGAATGAGGCAAGTGACTTTAGGACAGGATACTTAACTCCTCTTGGCCTCTACTTCCTCATCAGTAAAATGGGGATACAGATGCCTGCTGTTGGGGTTCCTGCGGGGGTTTAAGCAGAATGCAAGCGTAGGCTCAGGAGTCAGACCCACAGGGTCGAGTGCCGGCTTTACCACCTACGAGCTGTGTGACTTTGGCAAGTAACAGAACCTCCATGCCTCGGGTTTTTTATCTGTAAAATAAAGAGAACAGTGCCTAGTCCATTGGGTTATCTTGAGGATGAGGTGAGCCATTACATGGGAAATGTTTAGCACAGGGAAATCTACCTATAAATGCCATTATTAGAATTAACTAGAGAGTGTTAGGAAAACTGTAAATCTTCACTATTTCTCTGACTGCTGTTAATATCTTTCGTCTGTTCCAAGGCCACTGATGTGGTCTCCAGCCCTTGAGAACCATACTATATACCAAATCACCGGTCCTGGGGCCAGGGAGGCTGGGGGGAGGGGAGCCTGCATCCCCCCAGAGTCCTCCCCACAGTAGCCCACACCTGCGCCTGCACCTGTGCCCCGCCATGGTGGGCACTGGCATCTTCCCTGGGAGCGGGGCAATATGGCTCCACTCCTANGGAGGGCCTGGGAGGTTGCTCTGTCCGAGGTCGCCAGCCTACACGTAAGACCCAGATGAACAAGAACAGAAACCCGGAAGGGGAAGTGAGAAGCCACGGGAGCCATGGCAGAGCTGTCTCAGGCTCTGTCAGCAGGGCCGCAGTGAGGCCCGGGCTCAGAGGCGCTGGGCTCCACGGCCGCTGGAAGCACTAGAGACACGTGGGGCTGGAGATGGGGAGGTGGGGGCCTTCCAGATGGCCTGATGACATCCCTGGAAAGAGGACCTACAATTACAAAATAGCGGTGCAGTACTGAGTATTATCATCACAACTGCGCTGGGTGGTTCAAAAGTTTTGTTGTTTTTTTTAAATTTATTTCTGAGAGAGAGAGAGAGGGCGTGAGCAGGGAAGGGTCAGGGAGAGAGGGAGACACACAATCCCAAACAGGCTCCAGGCTCTGAGCTGTCAGCACAGAGCCCGAAGTGGGACTCGAACCCACGAACCTGAGATCATGACCTGAGCCGAAGTCGGACGCTTAACTGACTGAGCCCCCCAGGCAGCCCTCAAAAGTTTGATCTCTTAATCCTCATCAGAGCTGGAGACAGAAGTGCTCTTGTTATCATCCCTGTTTTGCAGATGGGGAAACAGGCCCAGAGAAGTTAAGCTACCTGTCCAGGTATCAGGTATGAAGCACAAAGGGATGTGAACTCTGTGAGCACTGGGTTCTGCCTGCCCCACAGGAGATGGGCTTTGGTGTTGAGCACTCAGCCCTGTGCCTCCGTTTCCTTGTCAATAATGATAACACCTTCAAGGAGAGGTCAGTTGAAGTGGGAGGAATTGAACACCTAGAGTGCACTCTGCAATAAAGGGTGGCTTCTTTATTACTGATGAGGGAAGGTCATGCCTGTGAGGACTGTTTGGGCCTTTGAGGTTCCACATGGATGCCCTGTGATGGCCAGCACATTGCTAAGAACTGAGCTGTACAGAGTGGTTGTTGGGACAGACTCTGGAGCCAGACTGCCTGGCTTGAAACCCTGACTCCTACTTATTAGCTGTGTGACAATGAGCAAGTTAATTAACCTCTCTGTGCCCCGTTTTTCCTTGTCTCTAAAGTAGATAAATAACAATATTGCCTTCCTCACAGGGTTGCTGTGAGATTTAAACATGTTCTTTTTTTTTTTTTTTAAGCTTATAAGTCTGGTACACGGTAAGAACTAGTAAGTATTTATTAAATCAGTAAAATGTGTAGAAATGTTAGTGTCTCCATTTTATAGGCGAGAAAATGGAATGAAGTTAAGTTACCTGTGCAGTGTTAGGTGCACAGGATAAACACAGGATAGGGAGGGTAGAGCCAGGTGACAAACTCAGGCAGTCATGCTTCCGAGCCCACACCCTTGGGGACAGGCTTCCTAGAGTTAGCCCAGAGTCAGAGCTCAGGGAGCCTGGGAACTGCCGGCACTTTGTAGCACCCACGGGATCAGGGTTCGTCCAGGGGGTGGGGGAGAAGAGAGGGGCCAGGAGCCTGCCCGGGCAGGCCCACAGCCTCCTGAGTGGCTCTGCTCTGCCATTTCCTGCTTGTTGAATTATTCCAGAAACTGTGCTTTCATCAAGCGTGGCCCCCATTCCCCCTTTCTTCCCTTACATCTTGCCTGCAAAGCCTTGCTGGGGATGGCAGCCTCTCTGGGGGCCAGCGTTTCCCCACTGGGAGAAGGTCTCCCTTTAATCTGGTGGAACTGGTTAGATACGGTGTCTAATTTGAGACCTTAAGAAGCGCTGTTATTACAGAGTTCTTCAGTCTCCGAGTCTCTGTATTTGCTTCTTCCAAATTCAGTGTGTTCCCTCCAGTATGCACCTGGCTTGGTGACTTGCAATAAGGATTGTGATATGAGATCTCTTAACATTTAACGAGGGCCGAGGGCCACGTGCCAAGCTCTGTTTCCTTCTAAGCTCTGTACGTGGCTTATCTCATTTAATCCACACCCAAAATCCTTTGAGGAAAGTATTATTACTAAACTCATTTTAGAGAGGAAAAAACAAAAACAGAGAGGTTAAGTGATTTGCCCCAAGATCACACAGCTGTTAAATAGCAGACCTTGAACCAGAGTTCAGGCTCACTACTACTGTGTATCCTAGCTTTAAAAACTAATATGTGAGTAAAATGCATCTGAGGCTTCACCAGCTCCCATTCGTCACTGGGAGTGCATCAAGAGATCAGCAGAACGAATCAACATTCTGCCTCAATGCCGACTCCTTCCTACGGGAGAAAACCTGATTAGTTGCTGCGTGTGTGCTCAGGCCTGCGGGCTTCCTGGAAAACATCTTTCTGAAGTCCCATTCTTGAAGTGGTGGAAATACTGAGCCAATCTCTTGGGCCCAGGGCCCTTGAGAAATCAGAGAAATTTACTACCTCGGTAGCTAACCTCTTACTTAAATTGATCAGATTTTTTTTATAGCATCGTTGAAAGCCACTGAAAGGGAAAACCACAGAGTTGAGCGAGCACCTTCCGGTGAAGCCCAGGGGTGACCGGCTTAATAGATTTCTGCATAAATAAGTCCCACACTTAGGAAGACAGAGTGGGATCCATAGGTCTTTGGTGGCAGACCCTTCCCAGACTTTCCAGAGACAGTAAATCGAGCTCTGAGTCGTGTTTACAGGAATGCTGCAGGAATTTAAATTTGGCAGAGTTAAATTTTCTAACAGACCAGTTGAACAGAAACCTTTATAGAAAATGTTTCCTACCTGCTTTAGCCAGTAAAATTCAGTAACCAGAGTCATTACTTACTTTGTATGACTGAGGAATTCTTGAAAAACAGGTGTTTCCTGAGGCCTGCTCTCATGAATAAATGGCAGGTCGTGCATGGCTTGCCTGTCAGTTAATACCGCATGCTTCAGGCCCATAACACAGGCACACGGTGGATGCGGTCCTGCCTCCACGTGGCTGACAGCCTCAGGGAGAAAACAAAGTTTTTAAGAAGATAGATAGATACATAGATAGATGGATGATTGATAGATAGATGATGATAGATAGATAGATGATAGATAGATAGATAGATAGATAGATAGATAGATAGATAGATAGATAATGATGATGATAGATAGATAGATAGATAGATAGATAGATAGATAGATGATGATAGATAGATGATAGATAGATAGATAGATAGATAGATGATAGATAGATGATAGATAGATAGATAGATAGATAGATAGATAGATAGATAGATGATAGGAAGAATGAATAGTCACAGATTGTAAAAGGGGGTAACAAAAGGAAGGATGAAATTGGCCGGGGATGGGGCACGTAAAGACAGGAAAGGGTGTGCCCTCTTTTATAGAAGATTGGACATGACATTCAAGCTCATATTTGAGGGGTGAAAAGGAGCCAGCCCCACAAAGAGCCAGGAGGGGGAAGGGCAAGAATAAAGTCTTCAAGTCAGGAGAGGGGTGGGAAGGGTGGGAGAGTCAGGTGAGGGGTGAAGGGTGGGCCCCCACCCCTGCAGAGTCCTGCGGGCCATCCTGGGGAAGCTGGATTCTGTTCTCAGTACAGGGGAAGGCACTGGAAGGTCTTATTTAAGCAGAGGCAGGACACAGTTTTATTTACATTTTAAGCTCCATCTTACCTTGTGTAAGAGACTGGTTTGGACGGAGAAAAGTAGAAGTGACAGACCAGTGAGGAGGCCACTGCACTACTAGACAAGAGAGGCTGGTGTTTGGAACCAGTGTATGGGCTGTGGAGCTGGAGGGCAGTGGGTGGATTTGGGATTCGGGTGGCAAAATCAACAGCTGATGGAATGGACATGAGCGTGGGAGAAAGCTCCGGCCTGAGCACATGGGCGGATGGTGGTGCCACTCATGTAGACAGGATGACTGGGGGACAAGTTTGGAGGGTGGGGGTGGATGTGTTAAGAAAAAGTTACGTTTTGAACTTGACAATAAACTATTTTTTTTAATTAAAAAAATAACTTTACAGTAAACTATTTCAAAAGAAAAAGTTACGTTTTGGACATACTAAATATGAGGGCCCTGGGAGACATCCAGGAGGTGCCCTCAGAAAGGCAGTTGTATAGGGGCGCCTGGGTGGCTCAGTCGGATAAATGTCCAACTTCAGCTCAGCTCATGATCTTGCAGTTCGTGGGTTTGAGTCCCGTGTTGGGCTCTGCACTGACAGCTTGGAGCCTGGAGCCTGCTTCGGATTCTGTGTCTCCCTCTTTCTCTGCCCCTCTCCCACTTGTGCTCTCTCTCTCTCTCTCAAAAATAAACAAACATTAAAAAAAAAAAGGCACTTCTGCATGTGGTCACGCCAGCATGATGGAGACGTGCCAGGTCCCACTAAGCAGGGTCAGGCTAGGGTATCACATCTCCCGGTCAAGTCCCAGCTCACTGCTTACCAGCTCTGTGCCTCGGGCAGGTCCCTCATCTCTAGAATGGGGCCCCTATGTCTTGGGCTTGTTGTGATGATTCCATGACTTAATACTTGGAAAGAGCTTAGATTTTAAAAGCAAGAATTCAGTAGACGTTAGCTTCCTATAATAACAATTATCATCATCTTAGCTACAGTAATTTTCTTGCCATTTGTCTCTTTCTAATTAGAATCGAGGACCTCTGTAGCTGGTAAACACTTGTCCTGATGTTTTTGGAATTACTGGTTTATGAGTCTGGGCGCTCAGGGAACACGGGGCGGAGTCTGCGTCTTCCTCTTCCTAGCCCCCTGCCGTGCTGCCCCCACACAGTAGGTGCTCAGTTAGATTTAGCCAGTCACATGGAATTCAGCCTGACTCCAGGAAAAAAAAAGAAAAGAAAAGAAAAAGCTTATTTGAGAGAATCAGTCAAGCATGGAGGATAGCAGAAGGGACTTAGACAGGAGAGAGGAAATTGCCAATTCACTGACAATGACAACTCATAGCATCTTTGCTCTTAAGAAGCAGGCTCTTGATTTCACGAGCCAACCTCTTCCTGAACTAGATAATGGTCTGTTAGAAAAGTTTTCCTTACAATTAGTCAAATCTGATGATCTTCCCAAGATCTGCCCATGCACCCCACCCAATCAAGGCTCGAGATACAACACAGCACCTGCAGATCCCCACCTTTCCCTCTCCAGAGCCTCTGTTGTATGCCCCAGGACCTTTTCCTCACCCTCTTTGATCTGTCCTGTCCATTTGGCCTGAAGCTTCTTCCTTAACCATTTTTTTAGGGAACTCAGATGAAGCTCGCCGCCACACCAGGGGTGTGTCCTCTGACTCTGGAGATGCTGGGGTCCATGGTCTCTCCTCAGGCTCTTTTCACATCATGGCAGGTGGCTCTGCCCTTTCCCAAATAAAAAAAAAAGTTTAATTTCAATTTCAGATAAGCAGTAGAGTGTTTTCGTGTAGGTTTGTTCCATACAGCATTTGCTACAGTACTTTGATTTGCTAAATCTCACAACCCTCGCTGTAAGACTCCCAAGTCCAAAGCGCTGTGTACCATGGGTCATGGCATAGCTCCACTCTGTGCCCTAGAGGCTCGCATCTTGGATGCTGAGGCCCAGGGTCCTTCAGTCCTCCCCCCACCACCTGGGGAGCCCTCAGGCTTCCCCAAAAAACCCTCTGACAGTGTTGGGTGGTCTTGGCTCCCCTGCCTGCCATGAAAAGGTCTTAACCCCGGAGTCCAGGGATCCTGGTCAACTGTGCTCATACACATAGGCTGTTGGAGGCCTAGCCCAACCCTCAGCTACTGAGGGGTGCATGCAGATTAGACCCCACATCAGCACCAAGCTTCCAATCTTTTACTCTGGTTTCTATCTTCACTGTACCAGCTCCCCCTGGTGGCCAGAAGCAAATTCTTATGGTCTCCTATCAAAATTCTTAGGGTCTCCCTTGTATCTCTTACAGCTTGGTTTCTATTTCAGAAGAGCCTTCTGCCCAAAGAGATGAATGATATATCAGAAACTCAACGAAGAGCCAAGCACACACCCATCCCGCCCACTTCCTGAAGCTCCCTTTGAGCTTCGCCCCTCACATGCTCTCCCCCAGCTTAGCCTCAGTGCCATAAACTTTCTGGAACAATAGCCCCTCTCATCTCCCTCCAATGATAAAAAAGAAGGTAGTTCCCTCACGAACTTAACCTTTCCTTATGCTACCAACTGACTTAGGGAGAAGCAGCAATGGAACCAGGAATTCTGAACCCCTGGCTCCTTCCTCAGTTTCTACCCTCTGAATCAGCAAGGGGAGGGGATAAAAGGAGGTTCTGGGAAAGCGTTTACTCCAGCTGGTTGGCTTTGTCGCTCGGGGTGACTCCTTTATCTATGTCTGTTTCCCCAGGGTTAAAAGAGGGGTAAGGATAGTACTTGCCTTTTGAGCTTGTGTGGGGATTGAACAAACTGATTCGTGTAAAGAGTTTAGCAGAGCGCCTAGCCCACAGTAAACAGTAAATATTAGCTGTCACCATACTTAGCGCAGCATGCAGTGGAAGCACAGAAGAAGACAGATCAGCAGCAGTTATAAAGGACAAGGATCAAGACATCCATATTTTAATTGGAGCCTAGGAAGAGGCAGTTGACATGAAAAACAAAGGCAAAGGATCCTCGGTGCTTTCGAACTCTCATTGGTCCTCAAGGACCACCTTGGGAAGCCACTGCACCCAACTGGTCATCTATCTCTCCCTTCCTTAGGGCCGACGACTGCTTTTGTGCTTCTCGGAAGCTGGATGCAGTGGCCATCGAAGCCAAATTTAAGCAGGACCTGGGTTTCCGGATGCTGAACTGTGGGCGGACGGACCTGGTGAAGCAGGCGGTGTCTCTCCTGGGGCCGGATGGGATCAACACCATGAGCGAACAGGTAAGGGTCCGGCTCTGAACAGGCAACCCTTCTACCCTCCTCCAGGTGCGCTGCCCCTCAAGATGGAAACACCGGGCACTGGACACATGCTCCCCCTACTGGTGACTGGGGGTGATTTTTATTTTATTTTTTTGAGTTAGTTTTCATTTTTAAAATATAAAAATACCCTTGTTCATCTTTATAGAAATTGCACATGATATTGCAGCTGAAATGGAAAATTGAGAAAATAGGCCTATTCCAGAAGGGAAATAATGCCATCACCCAGATAGCCATCATTTATATTTAGTATGCGTCCCTTGAGTCCTTTTTTCAGCGTGGTTAAAATTAGTTCTCTGCCTGCCTGTCTGTTACTGCATCACAGAACAACTCCAGGAGTATTTTTACCAAACTTTCAGGGTATGTTTGAGATACACAAAAGTCATTCTGGGAACCCTGGGAGCCACCTCAGAGATATAGGCAGCTCTCCCCCAAGTCCCTGAAGCTGAGGTGCAGTGAGAAGCTCATGCATCTACCAGTCAAGGAGACACCATGTGGGAGAAGGTGTCACGGACAGAGAAGACAAATAGCAGTTTTCAATGTGAGCCCCAGATGGAAAGGCACCAGGGACAGATGGAACTGTTTCTCATACGGGCAGCTCATGCAGCGAGTTCCAGCGAAGGAATAGCAGCTAAGAATGTTCTTCAGCAACAAGGATTCCTAACACACATACACACACATTTTTTTAAACAGAGATTTATAATATCTTGCGTTTTTCAATAATTTATATTAACGGTACTTTGCAATATCATTAAATATGATTTTTTAAATCACTTTTAATGGCCATAAAATGGTCATATTATTTGTTCAGTCAACCATACCTCAGTTGTTGGATATTTAGGTTGTTTCTAACTACTTACATCAATATGCTGAGTTAAACATATTTACGCAAGTCTTTGTTCAAATCCCTGATTATTTCATTAGGGAATTTTTTTTCATCAGGGATTTTTTTTTAATTGAAGTGTAGTTGACATAGTAGTTTCCGGTATACAACATAGTGACTCTACAACCCTGTATGTTATGCGATGTTCATCGTTAGGGAAATTCTTAAAAGTGGACGTAGTGGCTCACACACACCGACCTTTCTGAAGGTTCTCAATCTCAAATGACTTTCCCAGAGACTTTGTTCCCTTGTACACACCCTCCAACAACATATGTGTTTCCCTATTAACCTTTTCAAAAAAATTTTTTTAATGTTTATTCCTTTTTGAGAGACAGAGACAGAGCATGAGTTGGGGAGGGGCAGAGTGAGGGGGAGACACAGAATCTGGAGCGGGCTCCAGGCTCTGAGCTGTCAGCACAGAGCCTGACACGGGGCTCGAACCCATGAACCGTGAGATCGTGACCTGAGCCGAAGTCAGACGCCTAACCGACTAAGCCATCCAGGTGCCCCTCCCTATTAATGTTTTACTTATATTTTGCCATTTTTCACTGCAGCTGTATTGTGTTCTTAATTTAGAAGAGCTCTTTACATATTAGGCATATAACCCTTTCTTGTACTATGATGGACATGTCTCAGTTTACTGCTTACCTTTCAATTTTGTTTATAATGTTTTCAGTTTTATGTCCTCAACACCAACGCTTTTTTCCTTCATGACTTCTTCCATTACTTTTATGCCTAGAAACGATCCAGTCAGATAGTGAGACAAGTCTCTAACTTGCACATTTTCCCAAATAACCACCTTCTCAACACTGTTTATTGAAAACTCCACCCCTTCCTTCTGTTGGTTGTTGAACTTCAGAATAAGCAGGAGTCACCGGCAAGTATGGAATTCCTAAAAACCATTCCTCATTCACTTGCCTTTTGCTTGTAAATGATAAACCAGACATCGGGGGAGGAGGGGCATGCTCAGAGGCATTCAATTTCCCTTGACACTGACCAGCAGCTCTGCAGAGCAAAGACGATACTTATTATATTGTGAAAGAGAAAATGTCAAGGAAACAGTGTTTATGAATTAGATAACTTAGGGCTGATATCACAGACTCCAGAAAGTTCCTAAGACCTGTAAGTTGAAATCAGCCACTTGTTTTAGCAAACGCCCTTAGGTCTGTTGCACCTTAAGACAGACAAATGAAAATACTCCAACTTAAGCAAAGATAATTGCGAAAAAGGCAATCCTCCACCCTTTTTTTTTTCTTGGCCTCCATTTCAAAATATGGGGGATTGTGACCTCATGAGTCACATGAGGGGCGGCACATTTATTTTTTTTTTAATGCTGGATTTTGAGTACAAACATAGCCACCTACACACAAGTAGGATTTTCTGTTCGTTATTGTCCGGTGACACAGCTACCTTGTAAACCTTCTCCGTTCTCTGGTTTTTAACCCACCGCAGGGCATGACCCCCCTGATGTATGCCTGCGTCCGTGGGGACGAGGCGATGGTTCAGATGCTGCTGGATGCCGGAGCTGACCTGAATGTCGAGGTGAGGGTGCAGAAGGCTGCAGGGCCCCTGGGCCCGGCAGCCCCCTGGGGGAAATCAGCAAAGAGAGAGGGGCTTTTTCTCCTGAGAGCCCCCACGGGGGCATTCGGTCCAGCAAGTAGGTCAGACCAACTGGTGCATTTCGTCCATCTCGAGGCCCCAGCCCAACCGAATCCCAAGGAGCTGCCCACGTGTTTGTTTCATTTAAAAACAACCATTGAAGCTTGAACCAGCGTTCCCTTATCTCAGCTGAACTGAGTCTGATTCTTATTACTGACCCATTTTTTCTGGGATGGGGCAGGGAGCTCTCTCCTGAGCCATCAGCCTTTCTCTCTGCCTAAGGCAAAGCTGCTCCATGTACCCTGACCTGAGGTGTATCTCTCCCAGATCCTGCACCCTCCCAACCAAATCCCGATTAGTTCACCTGTTGGCTGAGTTGAAGCCCCAGGTCCTAAGCTAATCGCAAAGATTCCTTGAGGCAGTATGGTGTACATATCCGTGGGAAGTGCATCCCCGCAGCCTTTAGAATTTGATGCTTGGGCTCAAATTCTGAAACTGCTGCGTCTTAATAACTTGCTTTTGTGCTGGGGCAGGTGGCTTAACCTTTTTGAGCCTTGGCGTCCCCGTCTGCCACAGGGGGAGAATAATCACACCCATCTCAAAGAGTTGCTAGAAGAAATGAACACAAAGAGGACCTAGCATAAGTTCGGGACTCAGTCGATACGGGTTCGCACACATACCATGAGGCGTGTGATAGGTGAAATCACGCTTTTTGACCACATCCTGTCCTGTCTTTCTGGCAGCCAGCAGCTGGCAGCCCCAGAGGCTCAGAAGGCTGGCATGCTGCAATCCTAACTCAGCAACCCTATAAAACTTTTTTAGTTCAGAATTAGATGTTCTTGTAGTCTGAGTACTGTGCTTTTTTTAATTAGTGAGTTTCATATTCATCTGAGGAAAACAGACAATAGACCTAGTTTTGCATCCAGACCATTTGGGATCCTCTAAGTTTCAAGTACTGGGGATTTTCTTGCCTGTTATGAATTCCCCAACACTGTGCAGAGCCCTGCAAGGGCTCCTCATCTTTGGGTCCCAGTGGGTTTCTCTGGTCCTCTCTAGCCCATCCCATGGCTCCTAGCCAGCTCAAGACCTGCCCTGACAGGTGATGAGTGAATTCGGCTGCTCTGAATGAATCAGACATTATGGCTATATGGTCCCAGGAGTGTTTGGGAGAAAAGCCATGTGTGGGTGCTAGTGCTGTAGGACCCCAGCTTTCCGCGTCCCTACTGCCTCTCTTTTGGCCTTGAGTGTATTGAGACCCCCATATTGAAGGACCAGTTTCATACAGCTCACTCATGGTGTGTCCAGGAAAGCTTTTGTGCCCAGCCTTCCAGGAGCCTGAGGGTCCTTGTCAACTGGGAAGCCAGCAGAACAGTGAACTGAGAGCAGGGTAGGGTGAGCTGTGACCAGATGGGAATGTGACCTCATCAGAGGGGTAGTGGTCTTCCCTGGCTTGAAAGCTCAAAGCAGACCTTCCCTTGCCTGGGGTTTGCTGCTACTGAGAATTTCCCCTACAGGTGTGGATGTAACGGTATGGCATCTCATGCTGTCTGACATCCTATGGCTCTCAGAACCACCACTCTTCCTTAAGGAGAAACAGGAGCAGCCTGGGGAGCTGGCTTGCGGCAGCTGCCATCACAGCTTCTCAAGGCGCCTTGGAGGGGGTCAGAGAGCATCAGTTGAGTTCCCTTCCGACAAGAAGCCAAGGAGACCTTGTGATGCACGGAGAACATAAAGTCACTCCCCCACGGCCACCAACATTTCCCAAGGCACTTCCAGAATGTCCTTCTGTACATCTCTAGCCCACGTGCCCAGCCACAGATAGGTCAGATTTGCTAGTCTAAATATTGTGAAGGTCACATTTTGAAAATAACCTCAATTTGTTTATAGGTTGTCAGTTCTCCTCATAAATATCCATCCGTCCACCCTGAGACCCGCCATTGGACGGCTCTGACTTTTGCTGTGTTGCATGGACATATTCCTGTAGTTCAGGTATTAATGTATTTCCCTATCCACACCTGACCCTTAAGTTTACCCTCTTCCATCATGCAAATCTGTTACCTTTCCCAGCATGCATATTCCCTAAGAGATTCATATTGGTTAATTGCGATTAAATATAGCACATTCATATCATATAAGTGAAAATATCCTATGTAATGATCTATATGGCCCGGCCTTAACCAATATGAAATGATCACATACCCACACGCAGCCTCACACATAAGAGTGGCAAACTTACCAAGTTGCTCCTGGTTGCTCGGGGGTGGGGCCTGAGCTGCAATTTTGTGGATTTGTTCATTTTGCTTGTCGCAACATGAGTCCTAAGACTTGGCTGGTGTGAGACCTTAGGATCTCCCCTGAGGTGTGACCTTGGCGTTTGTGTAGAATCTAGTGGCTTCTAACTAGCGGAAAGAAGCATCCCCGAGCTGCCAAGGGAATGATTCTAAAAGACGCTTGCTTGGATTCTACTTACTGAGAATCTGATCCCAGGGGTCTAGAGTAGGGCCTTTGCATGTGCCTTCTGAAACAGCTCCCCAAGGCTCCCCGAGTACGGAGAGATGTCCTCATCCGAGGTCCTTTGGGCATTTAAGTATGTATTGCTTATACTTTTTCTGGCTCTTGCAAAGTTGGTGTTCAACAAATAGCCATCCAGTATATTCTAGATCTTAAACTTGGTCTTCACTTCATCAGAAAAAAAGAACTCCGCATCCAGGTCCATTACCACACCTGGCCTCATGGTGCTGAGCTCTAGGTACATCAGGAATACTTGCTTTTTTGTGCTCCAGGCCTCTTAGAAGTTTACAGAGCAGGAAATAAGTGTTGTTACAGGAACCATTAGGCAGTGTTGGAAATCTACAGGAATCTTTGGTGGTTTTCAGTCATGGGACGCCGTAGGACAGATCCAAAGTCATGTTTCAGGAGGTTGAGTGTATGACGTGTTATGCTGAGAGCTGAAACGTCTGCCTGTAGAAAGTCATGCCCACTTGGCTCTTGGTAGAGGAATATAAGAAAGAGGGGGTTGGGAGGTGGCCTAGTGGACACAAATGCCACCCTTAAAGTGCAGTGGCATCCCCAAGCCTTTAAATCAGGAATAGGAGCAGCGAGCAGCCAAGCCAACCCAAATAGAAGTCAGGCCACCTCTTCACTTCAGGTACACAGGTCCTGGAATGACAGCAGGCAGCCCTCTCCTGGCTGTGCCCTTCGGGAGCCCTGGATACATAGTAAAGAAGGTAGATTGCTTGCTCCCCCCTCCCCATTTGCCATCGGTGGTCCTGAGAGCACATTCACTGAGAGTGAGATCCGGCACCGACAGAGTCGCCGGATTATTAACTGCTGGCCAGGAAATTTAGCATTGGCTAAACTATCCTCAGAGCTGTCCAGAGTGTTCTAGAAGGCATTCTTGCCCTTGTTGGCCCAGGTGGTCCCCTGAGTCCTTCAGAACTCAAGATTCTGCGGTTCTAAAGAGATCCCTCTAATGCTCCCTCTGAGGCTTTGTGCAACCAACCCAAAAAGGGAGCCTTCCAGCACTCTGGTGCCATGAGCTTCTAAGTCAGCACTTCTAGAAACTTTAACATACATACAAATCACCTGGAGATCTTGCTGAAATGCAAACATGCTCATTCAGTTGGTCTGGAGTGGGCCCTGAGAGCCAGCATTTCGAACAAGCTCCCAAGGGATGCTGATGCTACTTTTCCATGGACCATACTTTGATAGTCCGAGGTTCTAGTAGATTCGAGGGGCCATCAGTTCATCCTCTGAGGTAGTTATCCTCACCCTGTGCACATGGCCAGTGACCCAGAGGGAGGGCAGGAACATCGGAACCTTGTTGACTTCCACCAGCTCTCCTGACGTGCCCTCACAGCGCATGTCTTTAAACGTCTCAATGGCCACTCTTCCTCTGCAGCTGCTCCTGGACGCCGGGGCCAAGGTGGAAGGTTCTGTGGAGCATGGGGAGGAGAACTACTCGGAAACACCCCTCCAGCTGGCAGCTGCCGTAGGTACGAGTTGCTGAGTCTCATCCCAGCCAAGGGTCTCCACCACCTTGGCCCTCACTGCGTCTGTGACCATGTATTTGTTTTATTCTCTTATAAAACCCCCTTCTCTGGGCTTGCAGGAAATTTTGAGCTGGTTAGTTTGCTGTTGGAGCGTGGTGCGGACCCCCTGATAGGAACCATGTACAGGAATGGAATTTCTACAACTCCCCAGGGTGATATGAACTCTTTCAGCCAGGCCGCAGCCCACGGACACAGGTAGGCTAGGATGGGCCAAAGCGACAAGGTCCCAAGCGGTGCTTGTTAAAAATGCAGATTCCCAGGCCTACCCCAGACCCACTACATCTCTGGATGTGGGGCCCAGAGGCAGGCCAGTCCCCAGGCCTGGCCACAGTGGCCTTCACTGCCAGCTTTCTGCTCAGAGCCAACCCTGCACAGCGAGCATCCACTCAGACCACCTTGCTTTGTCCTTTCCCGGATCAGCTTTCGCCTCACCGAGATGCCGGCGTTGGTCAGAGCCCGGCACGTCAGCTGCCATGAAGTGACAAGGATCCATTTGAAAAATAACAAAACCCCTCGTGTTGGGTTGTTTCTTGTCTACATGGCCTTTGGGTTTTACCCCATCCAATTTTATTACACATAACCCCATGTAAAGCAAATCCACTGTGGGACCCCGTGCAGGCTGATGGTTAAAAGAGCACAGTTCTAGAGCCTTCTTGTGGAAAGCACTTAGCCGCTCCAGGGTGGCCTCAAGGAAACAACGCCAGTCATGCTCCACCATCTCCTCCACGCAGCCCTAAAACATGGCACCCACAGTCAGGCCTCTGAAGCCACCGCCCCAGAGCTGTTCCTGACATTCCCTTGTCTCACACGAGTGGTGTCCCCACTGCCCACACCCCATCCCTGCCCCGGCAAAGCCCTTCCATCTCTGAGTGTCTTCCTCTCTGGGTTTATGATTGACAGGAATGTGTTCCGCAAACTGCTCGCTCAGCCAGAGAAGGAGAAGAGTGATATCCTGTCCCTGGAGGAGATTCTGGCCGAGGGGACTGACCTGGCGGAGACAGCCCCGCCTCCCCTGTGTGCCAGCCGCAACAGCAAGGCCAAACTGAGAGCCCTGAGGGAGGCCATGTATCACAGCGCTGAGCATGGCTACGTGGATGTCACAATTGATATCAGGAGCATAGGTCAGTCTGGGCGCCCTCTGCTACTGGGCACAGCACCACTGCCCAGTGCTGGGTGACTCACACACACACACACACACACACACACACACACACACACACACGCCCAGGGAATTTCTCACCTGCTGGTTGGAGCACTTCCTGGCTCACATGCCCATGCTGTCTCCAAGGACAGCATCATCCTTCTAGCCCCGAATGCCTGACCTCAGGTCATTTTCTCATGATTCCCAAACTCTGGACCCTGAGAACTTAGGATTTGGGATCACCTGGGAGCTTGTCTGAATTCAGATTGCCAGGCCCTACACCCAGAGGCTCTGCTGTTGAGGGTCTGGATGGATAAAGGCCGGAAATCTTTATGTTTAACAATCATCCCAGGTGGCTCCCAGCGGTTGGGGAATCACTGACTGAGAGCACCCAAATCATTAAGCAGCGGCCGGGCAACAGCGAAGATGAGGGCATCCCTCCTTTGCCAGGCTCACCCACTGAGTTTCAGGAGGCAAAGCCACTCTCAGGAAAAGTTAGGGGTGGCTCTTCCTCAAATGAGCGAGCTCAGATCCTTCTCCTCCATGTGTCTGGGGAACAGGCTCGCCCAGTCTTCCCCAGTCTAGGAGCTAAAGCCCCAAACAAGAACAGCAGGACCTAGCCTGGGCCTTCAACACACGGAGTGGCGGGTCAAGGTGGGCTGAGGGCCCGGGGAGGGGCCCGCCTGCCGCTGTTCTGGACGTGAGCCTATCTCTCAAGGTGGCTGTTCAGCCTGTGGGATATTTATGCCATCGCCTGGAGAGCCTGTGTAGCATGATGATGAAGCTACAGACTCCGAATGGCCCGCTCGTTATAGACAGTAGCGCGATGCGTTCTTCCTCTGTGCCTCGCCGCGACAGGAGAGGAGGGAGAAGCAAATCCCAGCAATCAGCTGCTGGAGAGGTTTCTATTAAAGGAGGAAGAACCTGATGAAGTGCCCACAGATGGGAGACTTGTTTCGCACAGGGGAGCAGCAGGAGAACCCTCCCGGGTCTTTCTCCGACACACGTGTCCGTCCTGACCACCGCGGTAGATGGCGAAGTCCACCGATGGGTGGCGCCAGCTCTGGGCTCTTGTCTGGTGCTATCTCCTCCTGGGCAAGACGCTTCCCTCCCCGGGCTTCTGTCTCCCCAGAAGGCAGAAGGGGTGGACGTGAATGCAGCCAGAACTCAGAGTACGGAGTAGGCAGACGCAGTGTGTGACAGTTCCATGTCCTACACGCTGGTTCTATCTTGTAAAATGCAGCCTCTGCTAATGTGACAAGCATGCAGAAACAGACACCTGTAGCTAAGGGAACTGAATTATGCTCTTTAGTTCCAACATCTGCAAGTCTTCAGGGGGTAAAAAAAAAAAAAGCTACACTGGCTGTTTTCATCCCAAGTCAGTCTCTTGGTCTCATAGTTTGGTGATGTCCTGGGGAAAGGCCAGTTTCCAGATAAAAACACACCTTCTGTTGTGGTTGTTTTCTGTCTTGCCCTCTCCTCCCCTCCGTGCCCCCCCTCCCTCTCTCAGGGGTCCCATGGACACTGCACACGTGGCTGGAGTCTTTGCGGATCGCCTTCCAGCAACACCGCAGGCCTCTCATCCAGTGCCTGTTGAAGGAGTTTAAGACCATTCAGGAGGAGGAGTACACGGAGGAGCTCATTACTCAAGGCCTGCCCCTGATGTTCGAGATCTTGAAAGCGAGCAAGGTAAGGGGAATTTAATGCTGTTGTGTTGGCGGCAGAGAACAAGAGGGGAGGTCCCTGATCTCAGTGGTCCCTTAGCCTGATCCTGCCCTCGAGGTAGGAATCCTGTAGTCATATGTACATGGCTGATGAAAGCTACTTGTGCGGTCATTGTGGGCAGCTGTTTTGTTGAGCACCTGCTGTGTCCCAAGACACTGGAGCACATGGTACAAAGTAGAGCGATACTTTCTAACCCAGGGAATTTGCATGAAAGCTGGGGAGATAATGTCAACACATGTGCCCCAAGGGCATCTGAGGTTTATGAAACAATGTTGAATTGGGTGGCATGGGCTCTGAGAGGTGTGAGTCTCGGAGGGAAGGTGTCACAGAGGTGCTGAGATATGAGCAGGCCAGGACGGACGGCTAGGAGTCCAACAGGAAGAGGGAAATGGTATAGCTCCCAAGATCAATAGGATACAGACCCTGCCAAGTTTTCTAGAAAGCCGGGCCCCGGAGAAAGCTTTTCAGGTACAGAAGATCAGAGGAGCCTCCCCGCTTCCTCACGGATCCCCTTATTCCTACAACCAGGAAATAAATGCTACAGCCCCTTCAGAACATCAGGTCAGCCCTTGGGCTATTATAGGATCAATTCTTGAAAATCTCTTTGAGGTCACTTGTTTGGCGCTACCATGTAGATGTCCAGTCCCTGCCAGGAAGCCTTTGTTTGGCGTTCCTGCGTGTGTTGCTAGAGAACTTTGAGAATGGACAGCCGTGGCATGCCCATCCCCCAGCCATCCAGTTGGGGAGGAGAGCCATGGGCAAGGGGGAGGCAGTGACAAATGCCCCACCACTGTGGCCAGGGAAGGACCAGGGGTGACCAGGCTGCCTGAGAGCTTCTGAGGAGTTTGTACATCAACTACCACATACCCTAAGGGTCCCCAGTGGGCCACCAGCGAATGTATGTGTATATATATATATATATGTAGCACAGTGGTTCAGAGCATGAACTCTGGAGCCAAACTACAGGGATTCAAGCCTTGCTATGCCACTTACCAGCCTTATGACTCCAGTAAATTTGCTTAACTTCCCTCTGCCTCAGTTTCCCTACCTGAAAATGAGGACAATAATTATATGTGAAGGTGAAATGAGTCTGTGCCCTCCAAATTGTCTCTGCAGTTGGGTGAGTGCTGTACAGGCGACTCTGCCATCAAGCTGGCCTCACCAGAGTGTAACACCTCCAGGGTTTCCCAAAGGGTGTTCTGTAAAAGCCATTCCCTCAGAGGGGATGGTATCAAAGCATTTAACACCCCATTGCATGCACATACCAGCCAGCCCTGAATACTGGCCTGAGAGCAGGCTGAAAGTCAGCTCCTTCTGCCGGCTAACATTGGATTACTCCAATTTCTCTCCCGCAGAGCCTCGAATACCCTAATTCACAAAGGCAATCAAGTGTTTCCCAAACTCATTTAACTTGGAACCCTTTTATAATGAACTGTCTCAAGACACAAATGAGGATTTTTTTAAGCTAAAACACATTTTTTTTATATTTACTATGTGCCTGGCACTATTCTAAGCATGATATAAGGATTAACTCAGTTAATCCTCACAACCTTTGAAGGAGGTGATGTTCTTATCCCCATGTGACAGATGGGTTAACCAAGGCACAGAGAGGGTGATTACTTGCCTAAGGTCATATAGTTGGTAAGTGGCAGACCTGGGCTTAAACACAGGCAGCCCAGCTCCAGCCCCAGCCTCTTAACCCCTTTGCTCCAGAACAGACTTTGCAGAAGTCTGGGGTCCCTCTGGGACAGGGGAGCCTCTGAAGTCCCAGGAGAAATAGGCCTCTGAATGTAAAGGGCACCGCGGGTTCCCCTGCCAGGCTGGGCCGACAGGCTTCCCAAAGAGTGAAGAAGGGAGCCTAGAGCCACCTTCTCTGATAGCAGGATGGCCCCACAGCAAAGCAGCAGCAACATGGCCTGGCCCGTCTGCTTTCTGAGCCTCGGAACACCTGGCCTGGGCTCCAGAGTGGCTCTCCTTAGGGATTCTCATCAGCATCCTATCCTGAGCNTGCCAGCCCATGGGTAATGAGCCTTAGTGAGTCCACGGAGAGCAAAACCCAATGGAAGCATTTCAAAGCCAAATTCTCCCTGCCCCTCACCTGTCATCCCTCTAACGTTGAATGAATGAATGAATGAATGAATGAATGAATGAAGCGTTCACTTGCAATTACCTAAGCAACCACTTTAGTGGAAAACATTCCTAAGTCTGTTCCCAGGGTTAGGTGTTCTAACTTATTTTTAGTTTCTTGGTTTTTGTTTGTTTCCTTTTTTCAGACTGTAGTGGGAATTCCAAAAATGACTGAGGCATCCTGTGTATTAAGTAAACCTACTCTATGGCTTTTTAAAATAAACTGTATTTTGGAGTTTTAGAGCCTGACACACGTACAGAAAAGTGCCCAGATCATAACTGTAGAGCCCAGTGAATCTTCACAAGGTAAACCTACCTGTGTGATCAGCACCCAGGCCGAGAAAGAGAACATTACCAGCACCCAGTAGGCCCCTTATGCCCCACTCACCTACCACCCCTAAAAGCACAGCCAGTGTCTGAGTGTTGAGAAGAAGGGAAGGGCCTTTGTCAGGAGGTGTGGACTAGAATTCCCACACACACATACACCGACCCTATGTCACCCCTATCAGCTGTACTGATCTTCAAGGGTGGAGGGAGCCAGGGATAGGAAGCCCCTCCTTGCCCAGAGGGCAGTCTGGGAAAGATGGTGCATTCAAGAGTGGGGTTTGCCCTTATAGGGGTCCAGTGGCAACCCCTACTGGTGAAGTGTGGTATTACACATCATGTACATTGCTGGTGGGAGGGGGACAAAAGGTGATTAATTTCCCATGGCTGCTATGTGAAGCCAAGCATTCCCCATTCCCCAAGTATGAGTGATGTTCTTGTGGTCAAAAGAAGACTGGAGAGAGACGGTGGTAGAGAAATTCGGAATGTTGAGAAAGCGCTACAGAGCTGTGCCCTCTAATGTTTCCTACTGGAGGATAGTAGTAGCCACACATCACGCAACTGCCTAGCCTTGTCCCTTCTCTGTCCATTAAAGGATTCCTGTTCAGATTCCATCTGCTGTTCTCAGTGGGAAGGTATCTGGTTTTATCAGATAGATAAGGAATAATGCATAAGAACATAGAAATCCAATAAAGAAATTCACTTTATTGTCAGCTCCCAGAAATACAGCTGTACTATGAAGTGAAGCATATGCCTTCCCATCCTTGACTTGTGCTCATTCATACATTACTTGAAATCTGGTTGCAGATGTGTTTTACTCCCTCTTCTAAATTTTAACTTCAAAGGAATTCAGCATCTCTAGATTTCCCAGGAGCCAAACAATATAGTCATCTCTTAATATGCATCTGTTTAAAGAAAGTTCCTGGCCCGTTTCTCCCTCACATAATTCCCCGGGGCACTGATTCATTCAGCAGTCACGCGTGCTCACTATATGCTGCAGTGGTGATGGGAGAGAAACGTTCTTCACCCTCCTGGAGCTTGCTATGTGCAGGGGAGGGGCAGACAGACAGTAAGCAAGGAAATGGATCGGTGAAAGAGAGCGAGAGCTTGATACATGCTATGGAAAAAAAAAAAGTGAACTTGGACAGTGATATAGTCTCTGAGGATGGGGCAGGCATGGCCTAAGCTGGACAAGATGTAAGGAAGGTCTCCCTGAGAAGGTACCTTTGAACCACCACCAAAGTGAGGAAAAGCTCCAGCCATGCAGAGGTTTGGAGCAAAAGTATTCCAAGCGGGGGAGTCAGGAGCTAAGGCTCTTCATGGAAACATGCTTGGTGTGTTGGGACAACCAGAAGAAAAGCCATGTGACGGACACAGTGGAACAAAGGGAGACGTATAGGAGCTAAAAATCAGATTGCATGGAATCTTTCTCCATGGTGAAAAGCTTGGGTTTCCCTCCATGTGCAGTGAGTAGAACACCCCTGGAGGTTTTAGACAGAGACAAGACATGATGGGGGGGAGGGGGGCGGTTCCTGTGGTTTGTACACTTTTAAATTTTTTTCTCACCTTTTTAATTGAAATATTTTAGTTTTTTAAACTTTTGATTTCAAGATAATTGTAGATTCACATGCAGTTGTGAGAAGGAAGAGACAGCATATGTACCCTTTACTCAGCTTCCCCCATTGGCAATATCTTACTAGAGTACCATAAAATATCAGAACCAAGATACTGATGTGCTATAGTCAGCATGCAGAAAATTTCCATCACCCACAGGATTTCCTCATGTTGCACTTTTCTAGCCAAACCCATTTGCCTTCTGCCCTCACCCTGTTATCACCCCACTGGTAACCACTAATCCGTTCTCCGTTTCTCTCATTTTCAAGAATCTAATTTCAGTAGAATCATACACTATGTGACATTTTAGAATTGGATATTCTCGCTCTGCATAATTCTCTGAAGATTCATCAGGTTGTTGGATGTACCCCTAGTTTGTTTCTTTTCATTGCTGAGCAGTACTCCGTGGCATGGATATACCATAGGTTGCATAACTGCTCACACACTGAAGGACATCCGAATTGTTTCCAGGTTCAAGCTATTACAAAGACAGCAGTTCTAAACATTCGTGCACAGGCTTTTGTGTGACTATACATCTTCATTTCTCTGGGATAAATTCCCAGGAGTGCAATTGCTGGGTTGTATGGTAGCTGTGTGATTCATTTTTAAAGAAACTGCTTACGTATTTTTAAGAGTGGCTGTACCATCTTCCATTCCCACCAGCAAAGTAGGAATAATCCAGTTTCTCCACATCCTCACTGTTTGGTGTTATTGCTATATTTTCTTTTAGCCATTCTGATAGATCTGGAAGTGGTATCTCAAGGTTTTGATTTTCATTTCCCTAAGTAGCTAATGGTGTTGAACATATTTTCATGAGCTTATTTGCCATCTAGATATTCTTTCAGTGAAATGTCTCTTTGTGTCTTTTGTCTGTGTTCTAATTAAGCTGTTTGCTTTTTAACTGTTGAATTTTGAGTGATACTAATCTTTTGTCAGATATGCAGTCTGCAAATATTTTCTCCCATTCTATAGCTTATCTTCTTATCCTCTTAACAGAATCTTTCACAGAGCAAAAGCTTTTAATTTTGAGGAAATCTAATTTATCAACTTGTCTTTTTATGGAGATTATGCTTTGGGTATCAAGTATTAGAACTCCTTGTCAAGCCCTAAATCATGAATATTTCCTCATATTTTTTCCTAGAAATTTTAGTTTTTGTGTTTTCCACTGAAATCTGTGATTCATTTTGCATGAGGTGAGGTGTGGAACTTATGTCAAGGTTTTTGGGTTTTATTTGTGTGTGTGTATGTTTGCTTGTTTTGCCAATGGATGTTGAGTTTCCCAGCTGCATTTGTTGAAAAGTCTCTCTCTCCTTAATTGAACTACTTTTGCACATTTGTCAAAAGTCGATAGGGCATCTTTGGGTCTATTTCTGGGTTCTCCACTCTGTTCCATTGATCTATGTTCCTCCACCATGGCCACACAGTCTTAATTAGTGTAGCTATAAATAAATCTTGAAGTTAGGTAGACTTATTCTTCCTATTTTATTCTTCTTTTAAAAATTATTTTAGCTGTGTTCTTTGCCTTTCCATTTAAATTTTGTGGAGTTTTTTTTTTTCAAGTAAACTCTACCTCTTATGTGGGGCCAAGATCAAGAGTTGCATGCTTTAGTGACTGAAGCAGCCAGGCACCCATCTATGTAAACTTTAGAATAAACTTGCTATGTCAACAACAACAAAAATCTTGCTGAGATTTTTTTTTATGTTTTTTATTTCTAGGAGAGAGAGAGAGACAGCGTGAGCAGGGGAGGGTCAAAGAGACAGGGAGTCACAGACTGAAAACAGGCTCCAGGCTCTGAGCTGGCAGTCAGCACAGAGCCCTATGCGGGGCTCAAACCCACGAACCGCGAGATCATGACCTAAGCGAAAGTCGGACGCTTAACCGACTAAGCCACCCAGGCGCCCCGCTGAGATTTTGATAAGAACCACAATATTGATGAAAGAAATCAACAAAGATCTAAGTACACAAAGAGATAAACAGCTCACAAATTGAAAGATTTAACATAGTAAAGATGTCTTTCAATTTGTGAACTGTTTATCTCTTTGTGTACTTAGATCTTCTTTGATTTCTTTCATCAATATTGGAGTTTGCAGCATACAAGTCCTGTTTTGTTAGATTTATATATACATATTTTTTCAAGAAACTGTAAGTATTGTATTAATTTTTCTGTCCATGTGTTCATTGCTAGCACAAAGAAATACAATTGATTTTTGAATATTTATCTTGTATCCCGCAACCTTGCTGAACTTGTTTATTCTAGGAATTTTTTGTAGATTCAATGGGATTTTCTACTTGGATAGCCATGTCATCTACAAATAAATGGACATAAATAATATAAAAAATATTATAAATAAATAATCCTCTTATTATCCTTCTGATGTCTACAGTCTATAGTGATAGTCCCTGTTTCATTCCTGATTTTGTTTTTGGGTCCTCTTCTTTTTCTTTGTCAGTCTTCCTAGAGGTTTGTCAATTATATTCATCTTTCCAAAGAACCAACTCTGGGATTCATTATTTTCTCTACTATTTTTCTGTTTTAACCTTCATTGGTTGCTTCTCCTATCTTTATTATTTGGTCGCTTTGAGTTTATTTTGTTTTTCTTTTTCCAGGTTCTTGAGTAGGAGCTTAAATTATTGATCTGAGACTTTTTTCTCTTCTCTTAAATATGTGTTTGATACTGTACAGATCCTTCTCAGCACTACTCTGTCTGTGCACCACAAATTTTGATGTGTTACTTTCATTTTTCATTCAGTTCAGTGTTACTTTTTATTTTTCCCTTGGAACTTCTTTTTTGACTTATGAATTATTTAGAAGTGTGTTGTTTAGTTTTCAAATGTTTGGAGGTTTTCTTATTATCTTTCTGTTACTGATTTCTAGTTTGCTTCCATTGTGCTCAGAGAATACCATCTGTATTATTTTGATTATTTTAAGTTCTTGAGGTTGGTTTTATGGCCCTAAGTATGGTTGTCTTGATATGTTCTGTGGACACTTGAAAACACTGTTTCCTGCTATTGTCGAGTGGAGTGTTCTATAAGTGTCAATAAGATTCTTTTGGTTGATGGTGTTGTTGAGTTCTTCCACATCCTACAGATTTTCTGCCTCCTTGTTCTGTCATTTCAGATAGAGGTGTTAAGTCTCCAACTTTAATTATGGATTAGTCTGTTTCTCCTTTCAATTCTGTCAGTTTTTGCTTCAAATATTATGCAGCTCTGTTGTTTCATGCATATACATTTAGGTTTACAATGTCTTCTTGATGAATTAACCCTCTTATCATTATATAATGCCCCTCTCTGCTTCTGTTAATCTTCTTTGCTCTGAAGTCCACCTTATCTAATATTAATGTAGCCACTCCTGCTTTCCTTTGATTAATGTTTGTATGATTTTTTCACCATTTTACTTTCAATCTGCCATTTTCATTATATTTGAACTTATTTTCTTGTAAACGGCATATAATTGGGCTTTTCATCCACTCTGCCAATCTGTCTTTTAATTGGTATATTTAGACCATTTACATTTTATTGATACTTTAGGGCTTAAGTCTGCCATCTTTTTTTTTTAAGTTTATTTATTTTTGAGAGAGAGCATGTGCATGTATGCAAGTGGGGGAAGAGGCAGAGAGAGAAGGAGACAGGACCTGAAGCAGGCTCTGCACTGTCAGCACAGAGCCCAATGACGGGGCTTGAACTCAAAAATCCTGAGATCATGACCTGAGCCAAAGTTGGACGCTTCTGAGCCACCAAGGTGCCTCTGCCATCTTATTTTTTATTTTCTGTTAGATTTCTCTGCCTTTTGCTCTGTTTTTCCTGTCTTCCTGTGGGCTACTTGAACATTTTTTAAATTCCATTTTTATTTGTCTGTTGTATTTTTGATAGCTTTTGTACACTTCGAATAGGTTTTCTAGTGGTTGCTTGCAATATTACATTATATATACATAACAGCACAGTCTACTGGTATCATCATTTTACCAGTTCAAGTGAAATATAGAAATCTTACCTCGCTTTATGCCCATTTACTCTCCTCCATTTGTGACATAATTGTTTTTAAATATTTCCTCTACAGACACTTAGAACCACATCAGACACTCTTAAAATTTTTGCATCAATCAAACATATTTGAACTCAAAAGGAGAAAGAAAGAGTATTATGTTCACCCATACTTTTGTTTATTATATTCTTTCTTTCTTCCTGTGGTTTGAAGCTTCTTTTTCTATCTTTTCCTTTCAATTTAGAGAGCTTTCTTCAGCCATTGTTTTAGGATAGGTTTCCTGGTGACAAATTTTCTTAGTCACCAAATTTTCCTTTACCTGAGAATGTCTGACTTCCCTTTCATTCCTAAAAGATACTCTCACTGATTATTATTCACTTGATATTTTCATTTAAATTAACTTACCATCTGCTAAATGTACTTACAAAGGAAATGCTATAGTGCTACCAGAATTAGAAGGCCCACATCACTTGCAGTGAATACAGGGTACATATCAAAATACGTGGATGACTATTTGAAAGCACTTTAGTTTATTATGTGACAGACGTGAGACTGTGTGTTGACCTCAGGGGACTCTGGTGCCCTTCCCATCTCTCTACCCTTTCCAGATGTGCTCCGGCAGAGAGAGGCTCACTGCTCATAGGTCAGCCTAGCATATTCCATGTGAAAGGGCCAGTCTAGGGACAAACCACTGTTGATGAAGGATTGAAGCAGTGAACTCACTGCTGGGGTCCCTGGAAAGTAACAGTATTTCCACCATCTCCTGATTTTGAGATGCAGCTTTTTTCATCTTTTAGCATTTCACAATTTGAAATGGGTCTTAAAAATGAATGTGTGTGTTAATGCAGTGAGGTTGGGTTTTTTTTTTCTCTTCCTGAAAGCTGTCATTAATTGTATGACATTTTAGAATCTAGAAAAAAAGAGATTGGTTTGAATTGTAGGAAATTGCTGGTTGGGGGTTAAAAAATGGTCAAATCTCAGCAATTTCCTTTAGTTCAGGCTAATGGTATGTTGTGATGCACTATCCTTTTTAGCTCTCCTAGCAACCTCACCAAGCAGATATTTTTAATCCACTTCAGAAGAGGACACAGAGACCCGGAGAAGCTGAGTAACTTTCCTACAGTCACAGAGCTAGTAAGTGAGGAGCCAGGACTTGGGCTCAGCCCCGTCTGGCCCCCCTGTCCAAGTTTTTACCACTGTGTAGATCCCCTGCCTAACCCGCCTAAAAAGGACCTTTGGGATCAATCCCAGCATTCCTTTCTGAAGAAAAGAAAATGTTTCAGTATCTTTTTAGGAGAGAAGCGAGGGTCAGAGGAAGAGAGGAAAGATGTCAACCACAATTCCACAGGAATCTATCCCCCTTTGGTTCTGTGTAGCCACACAGTTCTGAGTCCTGAGGACCTACGTTCACCCCGTGTGCACACCCAGCACTTTCCATGAGAGGCCTGAGTGACTGGGACCCAGCAGCATGCCAGTGACAACCGCTAACCAGATGCTCTGTACCTGGGCCCAGCCAAATGCCCACCCGGCCCCAGCCTGTGCCACCTTCTTGCGCTTGCTCTGGCACCCCAGCTCAGAGCCTGCATGCACAGATAGGCACGCACAGACCAGTCGAGTCTTGTGGTGCCTTTGCCTAAAAGCACTTCTCTTAAATGTACAACTCAGAGGAGGATGGAGGTACCTATCACAGCACAGCTACCCCACCTACCCATGCCTCCAAAATAGAGTGAGCCTCAAGTTTGGTTAATTCCATTCTGCCATCTTCAGGTTTGGGCCCAGAGCTAACCAAACCCAAAGAATAACCCAGTTCACTGCTCCAAACTGACCATCTAACCCAATGGTCTCACTCCACTAGAGCTCTTAACTGCTACTAATTACAGCACCCCTTCTTGCTCAGGGAAGCCCTCCAGGAGACCCAATTCATTTTGGATACTGAGGAATCTAGAGTGAATGATCCCAATAATCCTCCTACCTGGAGGAAACACACAGGAAAGGGCACAGAGCAGACACCTTGACAAACACAGATGACTTCAAGGACACAGTGAGGAGTTTTCTCTTAGGGCTCTGGTGTCTGAAAGAGAAGCAGCCAGAAAGCCTTGGGAAAGGAGGCAGCGTTTTGGGTCCAGACAGCTCTCACATAGTGCCTGGTAATTAGCAGATGCCCAATAAATATTTGAAGAAAGAATTAAGGCATGATTGCCTGCATCACTTAGCACATAGGGTGAAGTTCATGTTCATGAAACCTTTAGGGGATAAACAAAACCCAGAGAACTGTTGATGTCCCCTTTGATCCTTGACTCCTCCTCTTTCCCCTTCTCCTAAACTTCTAATACTTCCAGCATAATGCTCCTGTCTCCTCATTGGGCAGATTTTTTCCAAGAAGAGACTTCATTTTTTTAGAATGATTTTAGATTTACAGAAAAATTGAGAAGATAGCACAGAATTCCCCATACAGCCCCTCACCCACATTCCCCTATTGTTAATATCTTCCGTTAGTATCGTGCATTTGTTATAATTGTGTAATTGAGAAGTACTGGTCAGATATACTACTATAGGATGCCCTCTAGTGGAATTTGGGGTGTTTTTCTCATGGTGAGACTGAGGTTATGGGCTTGGGAAGGAGGACCACAGAAGTCAAGCACCGTCCCCACCGCATCAAGGGCACACACTCTCCACATGAGTGTTCACTGTTGGAGTTGACCTTGATCACCTGGCTCTGGTGGCTCCTGTCAAATTTCTCAGCTGTAGACTTCCTCTTTCCCCCTTTTCCCAACCTTTCTCCTTGGAATCAAGCCATTATGTACTGCCATCAACTAGGTGGGTAGTGATGCTCCTCCAGATAACTTGTCAGTATCTGAGGATTGTCGCTTTGGGACATGTCGACATGGCCACCCCTTACCTATACTTTCTCGGGCAGTACAGCACATACTCAAGTTACAGAGCATGAAGCAGCTCTGGGTTCTGAGAGGAGGGGTCTTGCCCTGGCTGCTTTGGTTACCCTGAATACAGCTCCCTTCATGGTGCAGGACACATCTCGGATGATTCATGAATACCTTTAGCGTTGAATTAAACCACCACCATCCAATCCGTCAGTCCCCACAGAAGAGCATGGGCTGCTCAGGCCTCTCTCACAGGCCACCACCAGGATGAGGAAGTGGATCCTCATCCCTTCACCCGAGGTGGTTAGATGCCTTTCACTGGAAAGACCAGTGCCATTCATCACCCAGTCAGTGCAGCACATTCGCAGACATGGGCCGCCTCTTTTCTGTGATCTGCTGGTCCTCGAAGCATCCTCAGTGCGCCTGGCAGTCTCGGATCACAAGGATGATGAAACGCGGCCCCTCTGAGGCAGACTCTGGATGAGATGTAGTAGTGTGCTATTGCTGCACAAGTTACCACAGTGTAGAGGCTGAAGGCAGCACTCACGAAGTATCTCGTGGTTTCCACGGTCGGAAGCCAGGCACAGTACCTCACTGGGTTCTCTGCATGGGGTCTCACAGAGCCCCAAAATCAAGGTGTCAATCGGGCCGTGTTCCCTTCTGGAAACTCCAGGGAAGAATCCACCTGCACGCTCATTCAGGTTTGGGTAAAATTGAATTCCTTGTAGTTGTAGGACCGAGGCCCCCCTGCTGGCTGCCAGCTGGGGGTCCCCTTTTCCTCCCAGGGTTGCTGCCTGCATTCCCCCTCTAGCTTGCCGTGCAGTCTCCTCCATCTCAAAGGCGGTGACAGCACATCAAGTCCTTCTCAGGCTTCAAATCCTCTTCTCCCCCATCCCTTCTGAATTCCTCTCCTGTCTCTTAATTCTAGGGCTTATGTGATGACACTGGGCCTGCCCAGACATTCCAGAATAATATGCCTATATGAAGGTCCATTTAAACCATAGTTAGGAACTCTAATTATTCCTGCCAAGCCCCTTCTGCCCTGTAATGTCACATATTCACAGGCATGGTACCTCATGATATTCCCAGTCCCAGGGATTTGGAGGAAGCAGTCTTCATTCAGAGGGCCGTAGCTGTGCCTTCCATACGGCGTTTCTCGAACACTAGTGTCCATGGGGATCCTCTGCACGGCACGGTATTGCAGATTCTGATTCAGGGGGCCTGGGGTGAGAGTCAGCATTTCTGACAGCCTCCCAGGTGCTACTGCCTCTGGTGGTCTGTGGAACACATTTTGAATGGTAGGCTTTAGACCAGGGGTAACAGATTTACAGCCTCCAGCTCAGAGGTCTAACTCGGGAGAAAATATCAGTACTTAAAACCTATGGCTCGGGGTTCCTGGGTGGCTCAGTCAGTTTAGCGTCCGACTTTGACTCAGGTCATGATCTCGCAGTGTGTGGGTTCGAGCCCTGCGTCGGGCTCTGTGCTGACAGCTCAGAGCCTGGAGCCTGCTTCCGATTCTGTATCTCCCTCTCTCTCTCTGCCCCTCCTCCACTTATGCTCTGTGTCTCTCTCTTTCAAAAATAAAAATAATAAAACATTTTTAAAAATTTTTTTAAAAACCCGTGGCTCTCAGACCTAAGAGAGCACCAGAATCACCAGAAAACATGTTAAATAATAACATACAGATTGCTGGGCCCCTCCAAGTGTTTCTGATTCAGAAGGTCCAAAGTGGGACCTGAGAATCTGCATTCCCAACAAGCCCAGGCAATGCTGATGCTGCTGGTCCATAGACCACACTGTCTCATGGCTTCATGCGGCGGTTCTCAAAGTTCTCATTCCTCTTCCGCATGAAGCCATGAGGCAGGCAGTCACTATGTGAGTGTTGAGAGGAGCATCTAACACCATTTGGTCATCATTTTTGAAAGCAGAGTCCCTTTGTCCTATATCAGTTGCATCCCTGTGGGCACCTCTGTGGATCACGTCCAAGGTAACATGGTGCTGTGTGGGATCTCATCCTCTTCCATCAAACGGTCGGTTTCTTTTCATGTGTTGAGATGTAGCCTTCCTCTTCGGAAGCACAATGAAGCGCATTCAAGAATATCTCAAACCACTGACATCATCAGTTGTCCCAAACCCATCCTTAAAATAAAAAGTAAGATTTATTGTTTGCATTACAAAAGCAATGCTCGTTTGTTGTAGGAAATACAGATAAAAAGAAAAGGGAAAACATTGTAATCCCAGCCAAAGGTAGCTATTCTGTTCTCCCTGACATTTCCTGTACGTATCTGTTAACTCAAGTATATATGTGGGGTTTTATTTCCAAAAATACATGGTACAAACTGTGTTGTAACCTACTTTTCTTAATACATTATCAATGTCTTTCTACCTCATCCCCATTTTCAGCCCCTAGTTTCAACCCCTTTCACCCAATAAAAAGCATCAAGTGCTGTGATTTGTGGCTTCCCTCCCACACACCGGCAGTTGAAGGGAGACTAATTGAACAGCAGTGGGTCCTAAGGGGAAAGAGGCAAAAACATGAAGGGCTATCAGAAACGGGCTCCTTTGTCCCTGTGCAATCGGAGGCAGCTGTTACAGAACTTGTCCCCCACCCCCAGCTTTTTTTTTTTTTTTTTTTTTTGAGAAAGTGATTCAGCTGAACATTCCTGGATCCGGAAATGCTTCAGCACCAAAATCAAATTCATAAGAAAGCTGAATCAGGAGCATTTGTGTCTGGGTACTGGAGAGCACAGTCACAGGATCAGAAGGGCTTCCTGATGCTATTTCCAGGGTAATTCACTGCTTCCAGAATTTTAGAGTATTGATAAAGGTGTGTTTGGGGTAAAAACTTACTTTCCATTCTATGAGCTATAAACTTGCTCTCCAGTGGATGACATGTGAGTAGCACAAGAGGGAAGGATTTATTTACAAATTAAGCTTTCATCAGTGAACCCACTAGAAACAGACAATGGACAAACGCAGTGAGCACATGCGCAGCCTGCTGAGCAAACTCAAAGTGTGAGATCCAGGGGTGGGGGTTGCTTCTGGAACCTGCGAGACGTTTGTGGGCCCCTCTCCTCCGGGGGCAGGCATTCCTGCCAACAGCTTGGACAAGGCCAAGGCTGTGCAGGGCCCTGTATCATGATCTGTTCTTTCCTTTACGCAGAACGAGGTCATCAGCCAGCAGCTGTGTGTCATCTTCACCCACTGCTATGGGCCCTACCCCATCCCCAAGCTCACGGAGATCAAGCGCAAGCAGACCTCGCGCCTGGGTAAGTGCCTCACATACCCTGCCCCTTGCTGTTAACCTTGTGATTTGAGGATACAGAGGTAGCAAAAGCCCAAAGGAACATAGGCAGTATTGGAGGGCATCTAAGATGGGTACAGGAGTCAGGCAGATGATCAGGGCATCCTCCTCTCATGTGATAACCAGAGCCTGTACCTTGGACATGTGGACAAGGAGACTTGCCAGTACCTTGTCCCTCTAACTGAGGGATTTTCTCCCACAGAGATGACAGCCCCAGAGCCCATGCACTTCCTGCAGAAGTCTGAGCTGTGTAGGCAGCTCGTTCCCCCAACCACTCCCCCTCTAAGAAGTCCCTCTTCCTCCCTGAGGAGGAGCAAGCAGGGGACGGTGCCAGGCCCACAGTGTTCTTCTAATGGAGTCCTTCTGCAGGGACCCAGGAGGAGAGGAAACAAGTGCCCATCCCTCTCCTCTCCCTCCCCCCCCCCCCACACACAGGTGAGGGGAACATACCTGAGATGAAGAGACTAGACACTCTGAAATCCCATCAGAGTACCAAGAATCACTTTTTCTTCTGCTTGGACACTGCATTGGGCTGGCCCCAGCCTAGCACTTGACTTCCCCCATCTCAGGTAACCCTCAGGCCACCCCAGGAGGTACACGCTGCAAGTCACCCCACTTCTCAGCTAAAGAACGGGAAGGTCTGCACTGCCTGCAGATTCACTTAAGGAGCTGCCCAGCTCCTCCCAAAGCCATAATTCCATCCCTCTACAGTCTGGCTTCTGGAATTTTCCAGGAGAAAACTTTCCGTCAGGAATTGATTGCATGCAGAGGATCCTGGGGCTGCCGTGACCTAGCTGATCAGTCTGGAAATAAAGCAAAGAAATGCCTGGCTGCTTGAAGCCTGAAACAGGAGCCTTCTTTGCAAGGACCTCTCTCCTTGCCACCTGGGGAGTGATAAAATATAACAGATAAAGAATTCCTTTTATGGTGAAGGTTGGGGACTTTCCTACTTCCTATTTTTTCCTGCAAAGACTGGGCAACATTTGAGAAATGGGAGCGTCCAAAAATGCTATTCTGTAACAAAATCACTATGTCTGGAACAGGTGAGGTACTTGAAATTAGCGAAAAGGCTGAATTCATGGAACCGTTTTAAAGGACTCTTGTTCCTGTTATGAAAAACTTGTTCATTGAAATGACACCAACTTTTTGCTAAATCGAAAAACTGAGTAGTCACAACAAATGTCTTTTTTCCTTTCTACCCATTCGTGTGGGCAAAGTAGGATGTACCAAAACTGCATATATTTCTACCTTGTAGAAAACAGGTATTAATTAAAATGCTGTCCAAGTAACACATTACAAAGATGAAGCAAATCAACGAACTTTGGAGATTGAAGGCTACATTCCCAGGTCGTAGCAACATCTGACATCTCAGTGCCTTACCAGACACCCTTGTTAGAGCAAGCATTTGGAAGGGCTGTTTCAATTACACAGCATAAAATCTCCTTTCCTATAGTTATAGGCAAGGAGGGAACATTTTTTTCTTTCTGGATTTGCTGAGCTTTCTTTTAGCAATCAAAAGGGCCTAGTCTTTAAGGCCAAGCATTGGAATTCCGAGGGTCAGAATCAACAGAATAAGGGCAGGCTAGAGAGGTTCAAAGCTCACAATGGGGAAGAAAAAGGGCAGAATGTATTTATGAATAGGTGGAATATGGACCATGTAGGGTGTGCATCTTCAATACAGCATTTCAAACAAGGATAACCACAAGTTGTCAAATAGTGATTCTTTCAAGGAGAAATAATGAGTGATCAGTGACAAGGGTCCTAAACTGGAATCTCTATAGGGCCAGACAGGTCATATAAGTGAGTGAAATGGCTTCCATGTAACACAATAGGGAGTGGTGGGGACTGTAGCAATCTGGTGAGCACATGCTTGATTTTTTTGTGACACATTGTCCTCTACCCTCCTGCTGAATTCTGGGAAAAGATGGTTCAAAGGGCTACAGGCACGAGAGACTAGCAATCTGGGAAAAAGGAGGAGGGCTGTCTGGAGGTAGACAGTGGGAGTGAGAGAGACTGGATGCTGAGAAGAAGAAGAACATCACTCCAAACTTTTAGTCTTTAAAGCAGGTAGAGACGTGACTTTTAGTCAACTCCAAAGACTTCTCCTGTGACCTCTCATTCTCTCTTCATCTGGATTGTTTAGAACTTTGAAGGGTTTTTTCATGATAGTGGGATTATAAGTGATTTTGACTATTTTATGCTTTTATGATATGTTCTAAATTAAAACTTTTTTAATGGGAAGAGGTGAGGTAGCTATATGTACAGACAGAAGGATGAATGAACGACCACCGTCTGGGGCGGCACAGGGGCTTAGGCGCCATCCCACCTTCAAGGGCTGGAAGAGGAGTTGGCCCAGAAGACAAATTCTGGGTCCAGGGTCTGGGCAAAATGGAGCCAGCCAGGGCTCAAAGGTACAATTGTGAGGGTTTGCCCAACAGTTGTAGTCATGGCCCCCAAAATCCAAGGGGCCGGTCCCCACCCCTAATGGTTAAGACAGCCTAAACCCAGGCAAAGGAAGCAGCTGGAGTCTCATTTCAGGACAACCATTTAACCCCCAGGGAAGGGCCCATCAACAGTCAGGTCCCCAGGCTGAGAAGAAACATGATGTCCCTGGCGGGATCTAAGAACAAGCCTGCGGAACCAGGGTTGAGGCATTCATTCTTCACTCATTCCAAAATGAATTTAATTAAGTACCTACTATGATGGTCATGTTTTTTGAGGAGTACTATGTGTCAGCCATGTTGTTAAGTGCTTTGCAAAAATTAATTCATTTAATGTTCACTGTAACTGATATAGATGTATAATGGGTATTACCATTCCCATTATACAGAAAGGGAGACAGAGGCACAGAGAGGTTAAATAACTTGCCTAAGGTCATAGAGCTGAGATTTCTGGCTTCAGAGCCCACACTCTTCCTATGTGTGACCACCTTTCTGTTCTAGACACAGAGTAAAGATGTGAGAAGAACAGACGAGGTCCTGATCTCCCAAGCAAAGTTAACTGGGATGCAAAGTAACAGTGAATACTCTGTAGCAAATGAGGCTATACCAGGGGGCTATGAGAGCACAGGTAGGGGTTGCACGGTCAGTCTGAGGAGGTGGGGGCAATCAGGCAAGGCTTCTTGACAGAAGGTGTCGCACTGAAGCTTAAAGACCACATGGTGTGAACCAGGTTGGGAAGGGATTGGGAGAGTGTTCCAGGTGAAGCCCCAGAGATGAGAATATACAGCACTGGTATGGCTCAAGCACACTACAGGTTGATAGGGGGATGTGACTAGGGAGGGTCCAGAGAAGGCAGCAGTCTGATCACAGGGAGCCTTGTTAAGAAGTTTGGACTCTGTTGTGGGAGCACTGGGGAGCTATGGAAAGGTTTATAGCAGAGGAGGGGTGTGACCAGATCTGCCTGTAGCAAGGATGACTGTGGTGAGATGCACCATCGGATTCAGGGGCCAAGAGTGGGGTGAACAGAGGCTCCTGTGGATCCCCAGACAAGAGATCATGTGGCCCTGGCAAGGTCAGGGGCATTGGGGATGGAGAGAAATGGGACGATCGAGAAACACATAGGAGGAAGAGAGGACAGTGTTTGTGATAGACTAGGTCTGGATAAGCCCAGGAGAGGAAGGTGTCTTGTTGCCTTCAAATCTTTGGTTTGGGCAATGAGTAGATGGTGGTGCTATTCACGGGCAAGGAAGAATCTTTTTCACATGAGCTGAAAACGCAGTGTATTCTCAGACTCGGAAGCTTGGGTGCAGATGTCTCAGAGAGGCAGTCTTCCATCTAGAGACTTCTAAAGGTCCCCCTTGGGGCACTGCAGCTCAAGTCAGGGCAGGTGGCCTAAGAGGAAGACCCATCAGAGATTAGATCCAGACTGACTCAGGAACTGAGCGAGGCAGAACCCGGTAGGGACAGGAATGTTAGTGGATATTCCCAACGAGCGAAAACACCGAGCTGAGGACAGACTGGCACCTTTAGGAGCTCCAGGTCTCAGTGGCTAAAATGACAGACAAATAAGGGGGTAAGGGGAGTGGGGATAGGGATCTTAGTGCTTAATCACGCAGACCCTCCAATCCGAATTCAAAGTTCAAAGCCCAAGTTCAAATCCTGACTACTGCACCTGTCACTAGCTCAAACCTGCATGCCTGTTTCCGAGCTGCACAGCTGACAGTGGTCCCTGTCTGCCAGGACCGAATGAGCTTCCTCAGTGCCTGGCACGTCATAAGTGCTCAGCAAGTACTGATATACCTCCTTTGTTGTCATTGTTGATGAGAGCCGGAGACTGGCTCACGTGCCTCTGATTTTGGGAGAGAAGGGCTTGGATTTTGAACCACCTGGAACGCAGTGGTAAGGGGGCAGAGCTTCTAAACCCCCTTTCCATCAGGCAGGGAGAGCACTGAGCCCGTGGAGGAAGAGCAAAGGGGAGGTGCACACACGTTTGCCTTTCCCAGCAGAAAATCATCTGCATCAGGCTGCGGATGAGTCTCCTCTAGGGAAATGCTACTTCTCACCACAAATAAGCTATGGAGACCTACGAAAAACCTGAATTTCAGTGATTTGAGTGTTCTTTTGATTGGTTCTGTCTCCCGTTTGATCTCTGTCTCGACAATGAGTGTTTTATCGCCATGGTTTCCGCTGTCGGCTCTTCTTGGCACTTTCCAGAAGAAAAATGTAAACTTCACCCTTCTCTCCACTAAAGCTACCCTTTTTCCCCTTCCTATTCTAGATCCTCATTTCCTTAACAATAAAGAAATGTCTGATGTTACCTTTCTGGTAGAAGGAAGACCATTTTACGCTCACAAAGTGCTGTTATTTACAGCCTCTCCAAGGTATGTATGGTCAGTTTTGAAAGCGGCTGAATTATGAGTGTGGCTGTTGCTGTTACTGTTCTCTGAAATTCAATTTTGGTGGCCTCTTCCCTGGACTGGAAGATTATCTTTTCCAAAATCAAAAGTTCAAGAGCAAAGCGCATTTGTACAACCACGTTCGCAGCAGCATTATTTATAGTAGCCAAAAGGTTTAGGAAACAACCCAGGTGTCCGTCAGGAGATGAATGGACAAAGAAATGTGGCTTATACATATATTAGTTAACCTTAAAAAGGAAGGCAGTGCTAACAAATGCTACAACATAATAAACTTTGGGGCGTGATACAAAGAAACAAGGCAGTCACGAGAAGACAAACACTGTATGATTCCATTTAGATGCAGTATCAAGAGTCCTCAGCTTCATAGAGACGGAAAGTAGGATGGTAGTTGCCTGGGCCAGGGGGCAGGAGAGGTTGTTGTTTAATGGATACAGAGTAAATTCTGAAGATTGGTTGCACAGCAGTGAGAATATACTTCAAGGTACACTTAAAATGGTTACGATGGTAAATTTTCTGTTATGTGTTTTTTACCACAATTTTTTTTTTTTTTTTTTTTTTTTTTTTTTTTTTTTTTTTTTTTT
>NW_027529624.1:2745797-2752611 GCF_008692635.1 Crocuta crocuta
AAAAAAAAAAAAAAAACCTCACGTTATACAAAAAGAATTTAATCTGGACTGAGTTTTTTTTTTTTTTTTTTTTTTTTTTTTTTTTGGTTTAAGTACAGAGAAGAGCCAGTAGTATACACAGCACCACCTTTGCGTGACTCAGGCAAGGGCACCCGGTCCCCTGGGCAGGGTGTGTACCAGGCACAGGGCTTCAAAGCAGAGCGTGAATTGGAATTTAGCTGCCCCAGCCCAGTGCCCCCACGCAGTGTACAACCTGAAACGTCCTACCCAGCATCTTGGAAAGGCCTGTCCTCCGGAACTCTGGCATAAGCCACCTTACACAGCCAGATCTTGAACCTGACTTTTCCTTGGCTATGGAGTTGACAGTGGTATCGCCCTCTCCCGGCCAGCTCTGCTACTGCTCTCTCTGCTTTCGATTGGAGTTAAGTTGGCCATTTAGAACCACATTATCCAAAGACCTGAACTGGGATCAGCGAAGCTGCACAGAGGAGAGGGGGGCGGGATGCTGAAATGAGGAGGCAGGCTGCTGGGGGTGGGGCTAGAGGGTGAACAAAGGGTTAAAGACACGGAGTACCCAGAAACGGAACCCACTTCCAGGATGTTTGCTGATGAATATATGTGACCAACACTTCCTGGGTTCCTAAAAGCACGCTGGCCTCTCCACAGCCTCCCCCCAAAATCAAATGCAAGCCCCCAAATGTCTGCTTTGCCATCATAAGGAAAATACGCCATGCCTTATACGGTCTTCAGTTACGATGCCATAGAAAAGCCGGATCGATATGGTACCAGTGTTAATTTCTTAGTTTTGACAACCACGGCTGTGTAGGATGTTAACCTCCGGGGAAGCTGGGTGAAGGGCATCCAAGAGCTCTGTACTGTCCTTACAACTGTTCTGCGAATCTTCTTGTTATTTAAAAAGTAAAAGTTGAAGAAAAGAGACACAGTTTATTCCTAAACGTTTTGAGTATCAGCGTGTTCCGTTGACCGGGTCTGTACCCACTAGGAGCTTACAGTTTTGTTGATCGCAGGAAAGCACATCTGAAGCCCAGTGGGGAGGTCGATAGGTAGTCAATAGATGTGGATTAAATACCTACGAGACAGCGATCCGGATGGGTCCAGCCTCTGGGGAGGCAGCAGAGACAGAAGGCCGAGTCCCTGCCCTCCCGGAGCAAGGGGGGTGTTGTGGGGGGAGGGGCACAGGAGGTGGGGAGCCCCACGGGTCCCAGAGGAGCGTGAAGCCTGCCCTCAGGAAGGACCCCTGAAGCAAGCAGCCCTTGTGATAGGTCCTGCAGGATGGACAGATGGACTTTTACCTGGTATTTGTTCGGTTCCAGCCACCTGTTTGAGACATAACAGTTCCAACTACTGTTTTTTTATTTTTTTTAATTTTTAAATTTTTTTAAATTTCTTAATATTTTTTAATTTATTTCTGAGAGACAGACAAAAACAGCGTGAGCAGGGGAGGGTCAGAGAGAGAGGGAGATACAGAATCTGAAGCAGGCTCCAGCCTCTGAGCCGTCAGCACAGAGCCCGACGCGGGGCGTGAACCCATAAGCCGTGAGATCATGACCCGAGCCGAAGTCAGACACCCAACTAACTGAGCCACCCAGGCGCCCCTTTTAAATTTTTTTAAATGTTTATTTACTTTTGAGACAGAGAGAGACAGAGTGTGAGCAGGGGAGGGGCAGAGAGAGAGGGAGACACAGAATCCAAACCAGGCTCCAGGCCCTGAGCTGTCAGCAGAGCCCGACGTGGGGCTTGAACTCACCGACTGTGAGATCATGACGTGAGCTGAAACCAGACACTTAACCGACTGAGCCACCCAGGCACCCCTCAAACTACTATTTTTAACTTTAAAGTTTTAACTTCAGGGTGCCTGGCTGGCTCAGTCAGAAGAGCATGTGACTCTTGATCTCAAGGTTGTGAGTTTGAGCCCCACATTGGGCATAGAGGTTACCTAAATAAGTAAAAACTTAAAAAAATTTTTTTTTAATTTTTTATGTTTATTTATTTTTGAGAGAAGCAGAGCATGAGCAGGGGAGGAGCAGAGAGAGAGGTAGACACAGAATCCAAGGCAGGCTCCAGGCTCTGAGCTGTTAGCACAGAGCCTGATGTGGGGCTCAAACTCATGAACCATAAGACCATGACCTGAGCCAAAGTCTGATGCTTAGCTGACTGAGCCACCTAGGTGCCCCTAAAAAAATAATTCATTTATTTTTTTAATAATGGTTTTCTATTTTTTTAACATTTATTTTTGAGAGAGAGAAAGAGAGACAGAGAGAGATAGAGCATGAGCAGGGGAGGGTCAGAGAGAGAGGAGGAAACACAGAATCTGAAGCAGGCTCCAGGCTCCCAGCTGTCAGCACAGAGCCTGATGTTGGGCTTGAACCCACAAACCGTGAGATCATGACCTGAGCCGAAATCAGACACTTAACCAACTGAGCCACCCAGATGCCCCCTAAAAAAAAAAAAATTTAAAAAAAAAACAGTTGTAACTTCAGATTTGATTATGGTCTCCTACTGGGGTGGCATTGCATTATGACATCGGTGGGTGTATTGACGATGTATTTCAGAGTGGGGGGAATACAAAATGTTACAGATTTCTCTCATTAGACAGTGGAATTTCTCACAAACTATGGATGCGTTTGTGGGTCTTTTTATCTCCTTTCTTGTGTTCTTGTTCAGGTTCAAAGCGCTCCTCTCCAGCAAACCCACAAATGACAGCACCTGCATAGAGATCGGTTACGTGAAGTACCCCATCTTTCAGGTGAGCCCCTGTTGTGACCTAGGGCATTGTGCTGGTGGGCACAGGGCACAGGGGAGTCCCTGCAGTCATCCACCTGTGGGTTAGCCACTTCAGAGTCATCAATTTCCTGCACTCTGGGCCCCTCCTTTACAGACCCTCCGGTTTACGATCTTTTAATCCCTACAGCATTAGTTGAGCACCTACTATATGCCTCACACTCTGCTGGGACCTGGGGACACAAGGATAAAGGACATTCCTCCCCTGGGGCCTCACAGTCTAGAGTGGGTAACTGAGTAATTAGTCACTTACAATATAATGTGGGGAGGTGTGAGCAGGGGGCGGGGAGGCAATGTGCTGTGACAGCCAGGACCAGGGAAGTTGGAGAAGGTCTCCTACGAGGTGTCAGTTAGAATAGTGAAGGCTGGGGAGAAGTTGGGAAGTCATAGGAAGGCTTGGGGCTTAAAAGGAGGTTAGAAGATTCCAGGCAGAAAACAGCAAGGATGAAGTCCCAGAACCATGGTTCAGCCTAGTGTGATCAGGAGCCAGTGGACTTTTAAAGACTGTCCTTCCACCCGCCGGGGTCAGGGGGCTGACGTGGGCAACCTGGGGGTTGGATCTGTGGGGTCCTGAACAGGACCTTGCTTCCTGCGGTTCAGTTCAGGAAGTGGGGCCCTGGATGGAGTTCTGAGCGCGCACTAAGAGTGGCTAAGACTCAGGCAGGCCCATGGGGGATTCATGCCCTAAGAGGGTTGTTGAGACAATTCTGAGATNGGGGCAGGCTCCCGATCTGGACTCAGAAGGACAGAGCCGCAGTTCAGGACTGAAATGCTGCATTCTCCTGTTTAAAGTTGGTATCTATCGCATGACCATGGGCAAATCACCAACCTTTCTAAGCCTTGGTTTGCTCATCTGGTGGGTAAGAAAGGGGGTACTGGGGGGGGGGTGTGGAAGAGCATAAACAAATGGACAAAAGTGGGAAGTCATGGAGTGTGTTTGAGGGAAAGTGATTATCAGTGTATTCAGCCGGGTCTTAATACATATTGGAGACTGAGAAGACGCACTGGGACCACTCAGGATGAGCCAAGTGGGAAGAAAGGCCAGATGGTGGCTTTTCCCCAGCCCCCCAGATCCTGCTGTCCAGAGGGCTGCCGGGAAGCCATCATGCCCTCACACTAGCCCCTAAAGTTGAAGTACCTGCATCTCCACCATTAGAAAGGCATTTCTTTGGTTATGTTGAAACTTAAAAAGAATCCTTCCCAAATAACTATGGGTAAGGCACTCTTCTTTGAGCCTCATTTTCTTAGTTTTTAACAAGTTAAACAATATCACCTCTATCTATGTCACAGGTTCTTGCAGAGATTAACAAGTAGGACAACTTGGCAGTTTTTTTTTAATGTTTATTTATTTTTGAGAGAGAGACACAGAGCATGAGCAGGTGAGGGGCAGAGAGAAGGAGACACAGAATCGGAAGCAGGCTCCAGGCTCTGAGCCGTCAGCACAGAGCCCAACGCGGGGCTCGAACTCACAAACCGCAAGATCACGACGTGAGCTGAAGTCAGACAGCTACTGACTGAGCCACCCAGGCCCCCCTCAACTTGGCAATTTTTAAGTGGTGGTTGTTTTTCTAACCCATAACTGGCAGACCATCTCCCCACTAAGCACAAGACCCTGTAGAGTAGGTTACTATGGACTGAGCCTTGGGGACAGGATGAAAGAGGTTTCCAGGGACAAGAAACTTGTCTTGGGGAGCCATCCCACTGGGGTGGGGGTGGCAGAGAGGAAGCTGGACCCCCAGCATGGGACCAGGGAGCTGGCATGCCCCCAGGCCCAGCCTTTCACCCCAACTCCTCACCACATTTTCTACAGAGAGCAAAGTGGCCACAGCCCCTTCTGGAATGGTGGTGGCTTTTGGGTTGGAAATTTTCCATGAAACTGCTGCTTTGCTGTAGGACTAGGGTTGAGAGGGCGGTGAAGAAACCTCTTTGGGGCTCCAGCTGTGAATGAGGCACTAACCTCTGCTTGCACATGGTTATCTGGATGCTTCTTGCCATTCTTAGAGATGAAGAAACTGAGGCTCAGAAGATTTCAATGCCATGCCCCAAGTCTTAGTGCTACTTTAGTGACAGAGCCAGGATTGGAGCCCCGTCCGCCTGGTGCCGAAGCCTGGATGCTTGGTTCTAGAATACCCTTTCTACGGGGGAACAGTGATAAGAACAGCACCCATTTCTTTTTTTTAGGTTTATTTGTTTTGAGAGAGAGAGAGAGGAGTGCGAGCAGCGGAGGGACAGAGAGAAAGGGTGAGAGAGAGAGAGAGAGAGAGAGGATCCCAAGCAGGCTCTACACTGTCAGTACAGAGCCCAATGCAGGGCTCGGCCCCATGAAGCCATGAGATAATGACCTGGGCCCAAACCATGAGATAATGACGCTTAACCGACTGAGCCACCCAGGTGCCCCATAACAGTGCCCATTTCTTGAGCACCAGCTATGTGTCAGGCTCAAAGCTGGTGCTTCTGAGCCTCTGCTGGATATTGGAGTCACCTGGGGAGCTTTGAAAACTCCCGGCACCCAGGCCACCAATCAGAAGGTGGGCTGGGGCTCAGGCATCTGTATTTTGGAGTGGCCGCCATCGTCCAGCGTGCAGTCAAGGTGGAGAAGCAGTGCTCTGCACTAGAGTGGATCAAGTTTTAGCACGCACCAGAATCTCCAGGGCAGGGGACGGAGGGGCTTGCTTGATAAAACACAAAACTTGTTGAAATGCAGAGTCCCAGGCCCTAGCCCCCAGAGTCCCAGATTCTATAGGCCTAGGGCAGGGCCCGAGGATTTATAGTTTTTACAAGAGCCCAGGTGATGCTGATGCTACTGGTCCAGCGGCCCCACTCTGAGAACCACTGCTGTACATCATCTTCAGCCCTCCCAGCCACCCCTCCGGGAAGCTCTTCTCCCACCTTACAGCCAGGACACAGACCCAGAGAGAGGGAGGTAGTGGCCCCAGCTCCGGCTACTCATCACAGCCAAGCCGAGGCTCAGACCCGGGGCCTGGCTGACTCCCAGACCTGAACTCTTAGCTGCCCCGCAACTGCAGGGACTTGGGCCCTCCCCCCAGAAAAAAATCACCCAGCCCTGAGGAAAGAATCATAGGCCCATTAGAGTTTGAGTATGAACTAAGTGCTGGAAAATGCATACCCCACCCCAGCTTTCCTGTGTGCTCGCAAAGGGGGGGCCACTCTTGCCATAAAGCCTGTAACTAATTGGGGAGGTTCCTGTAATAAGAACCTTGTAGTGGGCAGTCAATAGATGTTTGCTGTGCAGATTCATTGAATGAGAGACCTATGTGGGAAAGCGTGGCCCCGGAGGAATCCAAGACCTGTAATTGCTTTTGCCTGGGGAAGGTTTCCTGGCCACATTAGCCTCCAGTTACTGTAATGAGTTGGGAAGATTTAGCAGGCCCCGGGGACCTCTCTGTGTGCCGGCCCCTTCCCCGTAAAAGAAAAGCCTCATTTGTGGCTTGAAATAGGCCAACGAGGGCTGAATCTGACCCAGAAGAGGGCTCCCAGGGGCCTGCTCACTTCACTTCCATGCTGACAGAAGACTTTTAGTAAATGAGACTGCTCCGAGTTTCCTCCCCGCAAGGCTGTTTAACATCACACGCAGGCAAGAGCCGGACACAGCTGGGGCTGCTTGTGGAAGTGGGGGCCCCCCCGCGAGGCCCTGAACGCCGTTTAAGTCTCGGCTTAGTGCGGGTTCACAGCTGCCAAGGAAAACAACTCCATAAACAGGCCCTTTGGCCTCATAAGGGTTCGTTTCACCCACTCCTTTGCAGAAAAGGCTCGTGTTGGCAGAGTCTGACGGTGGCAAGGGACAGCCCAATTTAAATCCCATTAGCCCCAGGATCTGCGTCTGCTAAGGAACAGCATTTTAAGTCAACAGCCCGACCTTGAATGAATGAGCTAACGTGATGGAGGAGCGCTTTGTAAATGGAGAGGCCCCCCCCCAGGATTCGGGAGAGTTATTGTCGAGGCTCAAGGCTCGTAGTGCTGTCCTTATTGGTTTGGCCATTATAAAAGAGAG
>NW_027529624.1:2752642-2777416 GCF_008692635.1 Crocuta crocuta
GGGGGGGGGGGGGGGGGGGGGGCTGTGAGTCCAGGATCCCACCATTCACTGACATGGTATTCTCGAGGCCTGTGGCCCATCAGGATGAGGGAGGGGAGGGTGTCATCATTTCACAAAGCCTCTGCCATCACCATCGATGCACCACCCACTCTGTGACAGGCAGGTGGCCACTGAAACCCAAAGTCAGTACTTGGGAGACTCAAACACAAAAGAGGAGGTGAGGGCTCGTGTTCCTGTTTAAAGAGCGCTCGCTGAGCGCAGACACTGTGCAAGGCACAAGACTGCAGAAAGGGACAAGACACAGACTGTCCCATCCAGCTCTCATGGGAGGAAACACTGCAGTTGTGGATGACGTGTGCCCAGCCAGGGGCTACGGCTAGGAGATGTGAGAAGGCTCACAGATATGCCCACTGAGTTAGAGCCCAAAAGAGGAGGCCTAGTTCAACAGAGAAGAAGGGAAGGGCATCCAAGCAGAGGGAACAGCGTGGGCAAAAGTGCGGGACTGAAAGAGAAGGGGGTAGGTTCTGTTAAAGGCAAGTGGTTGGGAGCAGTCAGAGTATAAAAGGCAGATGTTGTCCAGATTAGGATGAGAGAAGGCTTGAGTGACCGAGATCTGGAAAAGTACATTGATTCGCAGCAGAATTCATAACAGCAAAAGCGTGGAAACGATCCAGATGTCCCTCAGTGCTGAATGGATACACAATACGTGGTTCGTTGTTCGTCAATAAAGAATGTAAGAGAGAGGGGCACCTGGTGGCTCAGCCGGTTGAGCGTCCGACTTCGGCTCAGGTCATGATCTCACTGTTTGTGGGTGCGAGCCCCGCATCGGGCTCTGTGCTGCCAGCTCAGAGCCTGGAGCCTGTTTCAGATTCTGTGTCTGCCTCTCTCTCTGACCCTCCCCTGCTCATGCTGTCTCTCTCTCTCAGAAATAAATGAAACATTAAAAAAAAAAAACGTAGGAGAGAGACCTAACAGCAAGTGTGGACCTTGAAAACATTATGCTAAGTGTCATTAGCCGGACACAAAAAGCCAGATCATGTGCTGTATGAGCCCATTGATAGGAAATGTCCAGAATGGGCGAATCCATCGTGGTTGTCAGGACAGGCCCAGGAGGAAATGAGACTGATTGGTAATGGGTACAAGGCTTCTCCTGGGCGTGTTAGAAATGTTCTAAAATTAGATAGTGGTGATGAGTGCATGACATTGTGAATATACTAAAAACCACCGAACTGTATGCTCTAAATGGATGCAGTTTGCATTGTGTAAAATAGAGGGGCGCCTGGGTGGCTCAGTCGGTTAGGCATCTGACTTCAGCTCAGGGCATGATCTCGCGGTCCGTGGGTTCAATCCCCACGTGGGGCTCTGTGCTGACAGCTAGCTCAGAGCCTGGATCCTGTTTTGGATTCTGTGTCTCCCTCTCTCTGCCACTCCCCAGCTCATGCTGTCTCTCTCTGTCTCAAAAATAAATAAACGTTAAAATTTTTTTTAAATAGATCTCAATAAAGCTGTAAACATGTTTTTTTTTTTTTTAAAGAAAGATCACTTTTAAACACACATGCAAAAGAGAGATTGAGATCCGACACAAAGGGCCTCGAATGGCCCTGAGTAAAAACGTGGCAGTACACAGCAGAGTGCTCCTGGACGAAGATTTTTCCAGCTCAGAGGACACTGAAGAGTTAAGATTTACTCAGTTCTTACCACGTGTCAGGCCCCTGCTGAGCCTGTTACATATCATTTAATCCTCTTCACAACCCCATGAGGTAGATAACGTCATCCCCACTTTACAGATGATGAAACTGAGGCACAGAGAAACTAAGTTAATTCAAGTCCCTCATATTTTAAGCGGCGGCCTGCTCAGAAACTGAGGCAGCTGGAGTGCAGGGCCCTTGCTCTTAATGGTCTGCCATCACAGACCATTGGAGCCTGACGGGACCGTAAAGGACAGCCCAGCCCCAGCGCCTCATTTTACAAGTGCCCAAAGATGGGATGTAACCAGTCTACAGATGTTTCCAGCACAGCTGCCGTGGGTCGAGGCAGGTATAGTCCAGGTGTCATAAGGCAGGCAGAAGACAGTGGTGGAAAAGACCATGTCCACCACCTAAAAAATTAAAGCTCTGGGGCACCTGGGTGGCTCAATCGGTTAAGCATCTGACATCAGCTCAGGTCACGATCTCGCAGTTTGTGGGTTCGAGCCCCACGTTGGGTTCTGTGCTGATAGCTCAGAACCTAGTGGCTCCTTCCACTTCTGTGTTTCCCTCTCTCTCTCTCTGCCCCTCCCCTGCTCATACTCTGTCTCTCTCTAAAATAAGTAAACATTAAAAAATAATAAAAATTTTTAAAAATAATTTAAAAAAATTAACAGCTTTGTGGGAGGTGGTGACAGTTCTACACATCTGGGGGCCTCACTCTAGAGGGGCACCAATCTGCAAAGCTCTGGGACTTTGCACACCATTCAGGCCTCCTGAATCACACGGACAAAGAACAGCCTGGCTCAGACTGTTCACACCATCAGTGAAACATTGAAACCGTGGACCCCTAACGGCTTCATCCCGGATCTTGCCAAGCTATAATAAGGAGCAGGTGGTCCATGGTAGCCCAGAGTCACCCTCTGCGACTTAAGTAAGAATATTCTAGTCAAGCTGGGCCATGCTTCCACGGAAACAGCCGCTAGTATAGGTTCCTTAAACTGCATGTTTGGGGGCAGCCTGATGGTGTGGGAGGTGGAAAGACAAGCTGAGACTGCCATCTCGTTCAGAGGATTGTTCAGAATTGTTTAATGTGATGCTGGGCATGCACTTGAAACCCGGCAGAATCACAAGAAGACAAATTTCAGCATACCATAAGGAAAAGCATCCAGCCAGGAGAAGCATCCTAAGTGGAAAGCCTATAACCCAGCAATCAAGCAGGAATGGCCGCACTGGGGACAGGTGTCCTAGGGGGACCCACAGACTGCCCGGCTGTAAGATGATGGTGTCTGGGTGTTGACACCGACTGACGCTTTGCTCGCTGTGTCCTTTCTTCCAGCTGGTTATGCAGTATCTCTACTACGGTGGCCCAGAGTCACTTCTCATTAAAAACAACGAGATAATGGAGGTAAGGAATCTGTCGTGTCGTTGGGTGGGTGGCTCCACTGTAAACTCAGGTCACTGTCACTGGCAGGTGTTGGCGGTGTCTGGGGGGACCTGTGTTGGGTTTTTGCTTGGGTGCAGGTTTTGGGGTCCTGCCTCCCAAGGGCTTCTCATCAGAGCCCCTTCCGGAAGGCCAGGGTGCTCCATGCACCTGCAGTAGCAGCTCCGTGAAATCCAGTTTTAATTGGCTTTGGGGGTGGGGTAAAGGAAGTTGGCTGAGAAGCTGAGACTAACCCTAGGCACAGCTAGGGCTCAAATACCGTCGCCAGGAGCTATCCTTGGTGACTTCTGTCATTGGAAAACATTCCCCAGATCACGGTACGTCTGCTGATGCAGAAGCCAGGAGCCGACTAGAAGGGCTGAGGACGACCTCACTTCTTCCTGAGGCTCCTTGGCTTCCCCCATCAGCTGTCTACGTCACTGTTCCGCTGTCTCCCCTCCCTAATCCAGGGGCCTCGTTTCTGCTCCCTTCTGCCCAAGGCCAAGAATACCTGCTCCTTCCTAAACCTGGAGCCCTTGTTGGTTTTCCTCTTCAAAACAGGAACCTTTGAACGGGAAGCCAAGATGACTCCAGTAATCCTGAACAAAGGAGCCAGGGTCTATGACGTCCAGGGTGCCTGGCTGATTAGAGATGTCAGAGCACTACCAGTCGTTCAAAAGGTGACCCCACACCGTGGTTAAAACACAGACTCGGAAACAAGATGGGTTTAAATCCAGGTTACGCCCCTTCTGAGCTGTGTGTTCTTGGACATGTTAGTTAACTTCTCTCAGCCTCAGTTTCCTTACCTGGAAATGGGAATAATTATCTATCTCATTGGGTTTTTTAGATTGTAAGCGTTTCTGTGTTTAATAAGGTGCTTACGACACTGCCTGGCACTTGGTGAGCGCCGCCAGGGCTGTGTGTTCACTGTGTAGCCCATTTATCCTTCCCATCATACTCTGAGAACCCGTTCCTGGTCATCCCCACCCGTCCAGTCACAGTTACTCCTTTGCCTCTCTGGAGCACTAGTCTGACACTTCTCTACCTTTGGACCAACCTACCATCTGAGGACGCAGTCTCTTCTGTAACATTTATTTTTATTTTTTTTTTACTCCATATATTACTTTCTTTTTTTTTGGTTATTTATATTTTTCTATAGTTTATTGTCAAGCTGCTTTCCATATGACACCCAGTGCTCATCCCACAAGTGCCCTCCCCCATGCCCCTCACCCCCATNAGTTCCATCCATGTTGCTACAAATGTAACATTTATTTTTATTTTAAAATCAAAATAATGAGCATACATGTAAATTATGTAAATAATACTAAGAAGAGCTTATCACAAAAAGGAGCTCACCCAGGCCCCCCAGCTCCCACACCCCCATCGTTTCCCCAAAGGCAACCCGTCTAAACCCTTAGGGCCAGGCTACAGCACTGATGCAAAGGGACAGAGATCTCTGCCCTCATGCACTCTCTGAGGGCAACAGGCATGACATCATATCTGGTGAGGGGAGGGCTCTAAGGAAAACTAAGACAGAATAAGGAGGGCAAACAGTGATAGAGGAAGGTGACCTGAGGCAGGGTGGCCTGGGAGGTTTCTCTGGGGGGACATTTGTGTGGACACCTGGATGAACAGAGGGAGTGAACCGCGCTGATATCCATCTTGCTGAGTAATGGTGTTCGCCCTTATTTCTGGACGTAACAACTTCAGGCATTTTTGCTTGACCCGCTGCTAGAATAGATGTGAATCTGGTTCACTTCAACCCCTTCTCCTCTGACATCTTCACACACACACACACACACACACACACACACACACACCCCGCAACAGAGTTCGACCACTGTGTCTTAGTGTTTAGTGTTTCCTTTGGGCTTTAAAGTGACATTACCGATGCCTGTATTCCCGGCCCTTCTACTTGGGACACTTCTGCCGAAGATGAGGATTTGTCCCATGACTGTCATCCATTTATTTCAACCTCTCAGCCACTAACGGGCTCTTTTTATGGTTTTTAGCTTCTGTCTGCTGCTAAATTTTTCCAGCTGGAGGCTTTGCAGCGACACTGTGAGATTATCTGCGCAAAGAGCATCAATACCGACAACTGTGTGGATATTTACAACCACGCCAAGGTAATCAGTCCCACCCTGGCTGCCCTGAGCATCCGCCGCGTACTGAAGTGGGTGAGGCTTTTCCTTCACAGACACAGAGTCAGGGCAGAGAGCTAGTGCTGGCCGCTCGCTCCAGGCTGAGCCACCCCTGCATTCCTCCATGACTAATCAGAATCACCTGAGGAGAGTTCCGAATGTGTTTAGCCACCCCACCCCCAATGGTCTCTGCAGCGGAATCTAGGAATCTGTATTTTTAACAAGCTCCCTAGGCTACTGTCGTGACTTCAGTCCTAAGGCTAGTCGTGACTCCAGTTTTCGGGAATCGCTGATCTCCTCCAATTCATTTCACACGTAGGGATACTGGGACCAAGAGAATTCAAATAATTGGTCCAGGTGCCATTTTATTTTGTTTCCCGTGCTCAGGATGGGAAGATTAGCATTTGCTAGGAAGAAACAATGAAATGAGTTGAGATCAGGAATTAAATTAAGACAAAAAAGTCTTCTTTTGGGTAACTGGAGCTCAAGACACGTCTCCCACTTCCGCTGCTCTGTCGAGTGACAGCTGACATGAATTACGCTCCCATTGCTCATCGTGGAAACTGAGGTTGCATTCGAGATTTTGTTTTCTGTCTTAGGCCAACATTCAACAAGCCCTTTTAGTCGCAGGGGCCTGTGCTAAGAGCCATTTTACACCTGCTGTGTTTTTTAAATAATTTATTGTCAAGTTAGCTAACATATAGTGTAGTCTTGGCTTCAGGAGTAGATTCCCATGATTCATCACTTACATACCACACCCAGTGCTCATCCCAACAAGTGCCCTCCTCAATGCCCATCACCCATTTTTCCTGCCCCTCCCAAACCCCCACCCCCATCAACCCTCAGTTTGTTGTTCTCTGGATTTAAGAGTCTTTTATGATTTGCCTTCTTCCCTTCCCTTATGGTCTCTGTTAAGTTTCTCAAATTCTACATATGAGTGAAAACCTGTGATATCTGATATCTGTCTTTTTACGACTATTTCACTTAGCATACCAACCTCCAGTTCCGTCCATGTTGTTGCAAATGGCAAGGTTTCATTCTTTTTCATCACCGAGTAGTATTCTGTTGTATACATAAACCACATCTTCTTTACCCGTTCATCAGTTGATGGACATTTGAGCTCCTTCCATACTTTGGCTATTGTTGATAGCACTGCTATAAACACTGGGGTGCAGGTGCCCCTTCAAAACAGCACACCTGTATCCTTTGGGTAAATTCCTAGTAGTGCTATTGCTGGGTCATAGGGTAGGTCTATATTTAATTTTTTGAGGAACCTCCACACTGTTTTCCAGAGTGGCTGCACCAGTTTGCATTCCCACCAACAGTGTAGGAGGGTTCCCGTTTCTCCACGTCCTTGGCAATATCTCTCCTGAGTTGTTAATTTTAGCCACTCTGACAGGTGTGGTTTTGATTTGTATTTCCCTGATGATGAGTGATGTTGAGCATCTTTTCATGTGTCTGTTAGCCATCTGGATGTGTTCTTTGGAAAAGTGTCTATTCATATCTTCTGCCCATTTCTTCACTGGATTATTTGTTTTTTGGGTGTTGAGTTTGGTAAGTTCTTTATAGATTTTTAATACTAACCCTTTATCGAATATGTCGTTTGCAAATATCTTCTCTCATTCTGTTGGCTGCCTTTTAGTTTTGTTGATTGTTTCTCCTTTGCTGTGCAGAAGGGTTTTATCTTGATGAGATCCAAATAGTTCATTTTTGCTTTTATTTCCCTTGCCTCTGAAGACATGCTGAGTAAGAAGTTGTTGTGGCTGAGGCCAAAGAGGTTGTTACCTGTTTTTTCCTCTAGGATTTTGATGGTTTCCCATCTCACATTTAGGTCTTTCATCCATTTTGAATTTATTTTTGTGTATTACGCCTTCTTTTTTAATCCTCACTACAACCCTTTTAGGTAAATGCTATCATTAGTCTCATATCATAATAAGGAAACTGAGGCACAGAGAGGGGAAGGAACTTGCTTAAGGTCACACAGCTACTATGGAGATTTTTTTATTGTGGCAAAATGCACATAACATGAAATTTACTATTTTCACCATTTATAAGTGTACCATTCAGTGGCATTAAGAGCATTCACATTGTTGTAACACCATCAGCACCGTCTATCTCCAGAACTTTCTATCTTCCCAAACTGAAACTTGGTACCTACAAAATGCTAACTCCTCATTTCCCTTCCCCTCAGCCCCTCGAAACCACCATTCAACTTTCTGTCTCTATGAACTCGAGTACTCTAGGGACCTTAGATAAATGGAATCATGCAGTACTTGCCCTTTGTGACTGGCTTGTTTCAGGTAGCACAGTGCCCTCAGTGTTCATCCGTGCTGTAGCAAACGTCGGAATTTCATTTCTGTTTAAGACTGAATAATATCCCACTGTATGGAGAGATTACATTGTGTCTATCCAGTCATCTGTCTGTGGACACTTAGGGTGGTTTGCATCCTTTGGCTACTGTGAACAATACCGCTTTGAACACAGAAGGACAAATACATGATCAAGTCTCTGCTTTTAGTTCTTTGGGGTATGTACCCAGAAGGGCAAACCCAGATTTGTCTTACCCCAAACCACTCCAAGTTCTTACCTTTGTGTTTTATCTGGCCTAATAAATGGCTGAAATATTTGCAATAATCATTGATATGCAGAAAAGATCTTCTCATTGGTCATCAGTAAATCAAAACCTACAGGCTATTTACTATGCCCGTGTGCATGTGTACACACACACACACACACACACACTGTGTATTTTGGTTAAGTGAGGATTTTACCAAAATCTGGGTTCTCAGGGCACAGCACTTTTTTTCTAATCTTAAACGAAGTACTTTACAGAAAAGCATCCAGAGACTGCTCTCTACCCAAGAAAGAGCCTGATTATTAATCTTGCGGTCCTCTCCTGGCCACGGACACTCAAATTGCCCTGTGAACCCAACATCCACAAGTGGCTTTGCCATGGCCTGTCATGTTGACAGCAATCCATTTTAATCACTTTCAGGCTCCTTGGCAGGCAGCTCCCGTAGCTATCTTATTTAATAATGCAGCCTGATGCAAGATGAGCCCAGGCTGGGAATATATTAGTGCTACAGGCTTTGACTACCTATGCCAGGGAGCTGCTCCATTTGCTTATGTACCTTTGCAGCCAGAGCTCTGCATTTTACAGACACTAGACTTTGCCTCGGCCTCCCCGGCCACATCCTGGTATGTTTCCAATGCAAAAGTCTGCCTTCCGTGATATTTGCATAGAGGACAAGGCAAAGCCAGCCAGCCCCTGCCCTTTCCCCATTCTGTATGCTGCTTCCCCTGTGCGACAGAGACTGCAACACCAGTAATAATCACATGCATGTGGATTCTATTCCTGGCGGATCGTACTGCAAATCAAGGCCAGTTTAGTAAAAACAGAAAAGAAAAACCAACTCTTGGTTCAGAACCCCAGGAAACACAGGGGTTTACATGCTAATAAAAGTGTTCCAAACATCAATAAGCCCTTGGCAACATCACCTCACTGCTACATCTAACTGTTTGAGACAGCTGTGGAATTTTCTACAGATGAAAAGCCCATCCCATAAATGCATGGCTTAACCATCTTTTTTTTTTCCTGGCAAAGCTGTCCCAAATTATTGTCATAGAAAAGGGGCCTTGAAGCTGCCGATGGCCCTTTCAACCTGAGAAAAAGAATAGGCTGGTTCATCAAATTGAATCTAAGCTAATGCAGTAAGCCCAACCGTGCACTGTGCTAGAAAGAACACAGGTTTAGAAACCTAGGGATCCATTCATTAGTGTTTTTTGAGCACCCACTACTTACCAGGAACTGTATTCATCAGAATATAATAAGAAATTGGTAAGACATGTTCTCTTCCCTTGAAAAAATTAGTCTAGGACAGGGATCAGCAAACATTTTCTGTTTTCACACAAGCCATATAGTCATTGTAGTAATGCAAGAGCAGCCACACATGATGCATAAATGATGGATGCGACTTTGTTCTTTTTTTTTTTAAATATTTTTTTTATTTATTTCTAGGAGAGAGAGAGACAGCGTGAGCAGGGGAGGGTCAGAGAGAGAGGGAGACACAGACTCGGAAAAAGGCTCCAGGCTCCGAGCTGGCAGTCAGCACAGAGCCCGACGCGGGGCTCGAACCCACGAACCGCGAGGTCATGACCTAAGCGAAAGTCGGATGCTTAACCGACTAAGCCACCCAGGCGCCCCAATGCGACTTTGTTCTAATAAAACTGTATTTACAAAAACAGGTAGTGGGCCAGGTTTTGCCCACTATCCTGTAGTTTGTCAACAATCATTGGCATAGGAGATGAGAGTTCCCACCCCAGTTCTGTCAGTCATTAGTTGTGTGGAGGTAGGCAAGGGTCTGATGTATAGTCACCATTGAGTAAATATCACCCAATATAAATGTAAGTATTTATTGTGCTTATTGTTCTCCACTTACACTAACTTGTGATGAGTGATATTTAACAAAGCGAGTGGCCAGGGGTGGTCAAGGGGGGTGCTCCCTGTGTCCACAGAATCAAAGATAGGCAACTCTGAGCCTCAGTTTCCCCAGGTGTACTATGAGGACTTGTACTCTGTGACTCTAAGAGCAGGGTTCATGTTGACAGAATGAAAGCTTTCCTAAGATCTCTCCCAACTCGAGGATACTGTGCAGCTATGGGAACACTGGATGGTAACAAGCCCTCTCACCTGATAAACCTCACCATGCCTAAGTCTCTCAGAGACCACGTATTTACCTGGTGTGTCTACTTCCTAAATGCAGTGAAGAGCATGCCATTCATTTTGTGGCTGGGAAAGCTGAGGCACAGAAAAGTGATTTGACTCGCCCAAGGTTGCACGTGGTTTTTGTGCATAAAGTTGCCATTGGCTCAATGAATGGTGTCAGTGAGTTCATGGTTACAGGCTTGGTCCTTCTACGGGCTGGTTAGCTGGGCTAGGTTCCTTAGACATAGTCCGTCCCCTTTTTCCCGGCCTGGCCACCTACTTTGTGCATGAAGGTCACTGGATATCAGTTGGTGAGAAGAAGAGTGATAATTATAAGTAGTTTACATTTATAATGCCAACTAATATTGAGTGAGTGCTGACTACAATTGACCATTGTCCTGTCACTCCGTGCATTATCTCATTTAATCTCAACAACAGACTGCTGAGTAGGTATCATCATCATCCCCATTTTATGGATAGGAGTTTTGAGGCAAAGAAAGATGGTAATAATTGCCCAACAGCCAATGGCTGTAGTGGTAAATCTGGGCCAGGGGTGGGGGAAAGATCCCAGAAGCTAGAAGCCCCTCCCTTAACTACATCCCTAACCTACCTCTCCTAAGTGTGACAAATGGCAGGATCATGCCATAAGTCATCCCAACAGGTCTGGGATGCAGGCGTCATAATTCTCATTTTGAAAATGATGCACCTAAAGCTGGAGGCCAGGTGACCCAGCCCTGGTCACATATTCAGGGAGGTGGGTGAGCCCAGCTCAAATCCAGGTGTTCAGCTCATTCCAGCATAGTCTTGTTGGCACTGCCTCATTATCATTCCACCATTCCACATCTAACAATTAAGTGCATCTCTGGTTTATTTTTTTAATGTTTATTTATTTACTTTGAGAGAGAGGGGGAGAGAGAGGATCCCAAGCAGGCTGGCTCCGCACTTTCAGCGCAGAGCCCAACACAGGGATCAAACTTACGAACCGTGAGTTCATGATCTGAGCTGAATCAAGAGTCAGGTGCTTGGGGCGCCTGGGTGGCTTAGTCGGTTAAGCATCCGACTTTCGCTTAGGTCATGATCTCGCGGTTCGTGGGTTCGAGCCCCGCGTCGGGCTCTGTGCTGACTGCCAGCTCAGAGCCTGGAGCCTGTTTCAGATTCTGTGTCTCCCTCTCCCTCTGACCCTCCCCTGCTCACGCTGTCTCTCTCTCCTAGAAATAAATAAAACAAAAAAAAATTTTTTTTAATAAAAATAAAAAATAAAAAAATAAAAAAAAAGAGTCAGGTGCTTAACCGACTGCGCCAACCAGGTGCCCCACATCTCTAGTTTAAAGGACAGGATAGGGGCGCCTGGGTGGCTCAGTCGGTTAAGCGTCCGACTTTCGCTTAGGTCATGATCTCACGGTTCGTGGGTTCGAGCCCCGCGTCGGGCTCTGTGCTGACTGCCAGCTCGGAGCCTGGAGCCTGTTTCAGTCTGTGACTCCCTCAATCTCTCTGACCCTTCCCTGCTCACGCTGTCTCTCTCTCTCCTAGAAATAAATAAAACATTAAAAAAAAAAATTAAAAAAAAAAAAAGGACAGGATAGAAAGAGTTCAGAAGAATGATTCAGCATTTAGATAATTTAAATAATGCAACATTTAAATAAAGCAGCAGGATATCTTGTCAAGGAGCACTTAAGAACTTCCGAGCATCTAGTTCATTGCAATAGAGAGACTTTGGAAACTGTAGAAAAGATGTGAAGACAGCCAACTCCCAAGTCCACATTTACTTCCATACTTCAAACATGAGTTCCTCCACCAAACACATGTGAGACTAAATCCCTACCCTCTGATTAATGGTGTCAGGCTGGTGGCAGTGTCTTAATGGTTAAGCACACAGCCTTAAGGGTTCAATTCCTGGTTCTGCCCTTGACACGCTGTGTGACTTTTTGTAACTTATGCTCTTGTCTGTCGTCTCATCTGTAAATTGGAGGCAGTAATCTGCCTGCCTTCAGGGAAGTTGAAGATTAAAGAGGCTGATGTACGTGAGGTGCCTAGCAAGGTGCCTGGCACATTGTAAGTTCTCAGTAAATGTTCACTGTTAGCTCATTACTCTGAGTGTTAAATGCTCAGTCATACATTCAGCAAATACTTATTGAGTGTCTTCCATCTGTTAAGCCCTCTGCTTGGGCTTATAAAAGTGAGCTAGGTCAACATAATCCCTTCCTTATCAGTTTAGTCTGTGAGGAACCCCATCTGTAGATCAGTTTCTCATCCTCAGCACTGCCAGCTTGAGCCGCCGGATTCTCTGCTGTGGGGTCTGTCCTGTGCGTTGTGGGATGTTAGCAGCATCCCTGGCTTCCACCCATTAGATGCCAATAGTACACACTTCACCACCACCACCCAGTTGTGACAATCAGACCATCTCCCGACTTTTCCAAGTGTCCCCTGGGAGGCAAAAAATCACCCCTGGTGGAGAACCATTGCCCTAAACGTAGGGAGTTCGTAGTCGGTACCCACTCGGGGTTGCTGTGAGAGTCAAATAGTTAATTAATAATACTCCAGGAGCATAGAGCTGTTTCTGCAACTCCGTTCATGTGCCAGTTATCTACAGCCACAGCAAAGAACCGCAAAACCCAGGGGTTAAAACAGTAAGCACTTCTTCAGCACATGAGTCAATGGGAAAGCTGGAAGTTTCTTTTGGTTTCTATGGGTCTTGCTTCTGAAGTTAGCTGGCTGGTCATCTGTGCTTGGCTTTGTTGACCCCGGCTGGGCTCTGTCACTCTCTCTACCCAGTTTCATGGAGCCACTAACCCTTCAAGCAGACTAGCCAGGGCTTGTTCCCGTGACGGAGGCAGGGTTCTGAGCAAGAGTGCCGAAGTGCACACATGGCCACTTGAAGATAGCTCAGAATCAGCACCTCTCACTTCTTCCATGTTCTGTTGGCCTGAGCAAGTCACAAGGCCAAGCAGTGAAGAAATGGACTCCAGCCCTCTCGTGAGAGAAGCTGTCAAGTCTTGTCCCACAAGGGTGAATACAGCAAATGGTAATGAATCAGGGCCGTTTTTACAGTCAATCTGCCTTAATAGGTGTCCGCCACTATTAGCAATGCAGGCAGTCAGGTGCGTTGCAGAAACATAACCATCTCCTGCTTCCTCTCGCCCTCCACAGTTCCTTGGAGTCACAGAGCTCTCCGCGTATTGCGAGGGCTACTTTCTCAAAAACATGATGGTCCTCATTGAAAACGAAGCATTCAAGCAACTCCTCTATGACAAAAATGGCGAAGGAACGGGCCAGGATGTGCTCCAGGACTTACAGAGGACGTTGGCCATCAGGATTCAGTCAATCCACTTGTCATCCTCCAAAGGTTCTGTTGTATGAAATGTCCAGGGCAGGGAACGGTCCCCCGGGGACTTTCCAGTTCTTCTGCTGCACTGGCTTCAAACAAACACATACAAAGTTCACCTGGCGTCTGTTTTTGGCTAGGCCAAGGAGCTGCCTCTACTGCCTGAGCTTTTCTCGAATAAGCAATTTCAGCTCCCGTGTGTTCCTGTTGAGAAACAAAGGACATTGCACTGGTCTGCAGGTCAGATTTGCACCGGGGTCCAGAGCTTGAAGGTCAACATGGGACAGCTAAGCCAACCCCATCCGAAAGCACCCCCAGGGCATTTGAACACCCGTTGCCGGGACCACTGTCAGATGGATGAATTGAGGAGTAAAGGTCATTCAAGTTGCAGGTGGACAGTTGGAGAACTTGACTGTTCCGACCCCGAAGAGCATCGTGTTCACATGAAGGACCTTAGTAGCTACAGCTCAGCGAGAGTCAACCGTGGTAGCAAATTGGTGAGACTGTTACCAATAACGAAGAAACAATTTGGCAAATTTTTAGGGGTGGGAACTTTTTAAAATGTTCATAAAAAAACAAAACAAAACAAAAACAGGGCAGCCTTGTAGTTTAAAATCTATTTCTAAAAGCTTAACAGTTCATTTTCAATTGAATCGTGTTTAGGGATCTGTGTTTTGAGTTTTGTTTTTTTAAGAAAAAAAAACAGTAAGTCGCAGGTCTATTCCGTATAAACATGCATCTGACAAGATATTGCTGATACTCTATACAAAGTGAAATCATAATCTTGCCTTAGTGATCATGGTTACACAAAAGAGGTGCACTGCCAATAATTATGTCTAACTCAATAGCTGAAAACAACATGCATGCTAATTGTGATTTCGGGGTGACAGTAAGACAGCCCCACATAACAAAACATGCATCTGCATGGGCCCGAGCCAGTGAAACATTGTTTGTGCTTCATTTTTGCCAAGGTAAAAATGTTCCATCACTTCTGCTAAAAATCCATTTGGTGAAACTGTAACATATTCCTTTCCTTTAACAATGATTCTGGGATGCTTTTGCAGAAATGTGTTCATAGATGATGCTGATCGGGGGTTGGGGGGGGTGCGCGCACGTCCGAGAATTTACTATGAATCCCAAAGTTTTCTCTGTACTCTCAAAAGATGTTAATAGTTTGTTACTAGCCAGAGAATATGACTATGTTAGATTATTTTTAAAGATGAAATATGTATGATAGGAAGGATTCTTTCTGTATTCTGAGAGTGTACAGCATAGGGTTATCTCTATATAGGGATGAAAGTTTCTATCGATGGGGTTCTGTTTGCTCTGCCATATATTATAAGCAAAAGAGATTGGTGAAGTGCCACAATATTCCAAATAGTTTTTGAGTTGCTGCCTTTTTCTCTTGTCCTTTCCTTCGAAACCTAGATAGAAATGAGAATAACTTTTGCCCTTTGGGGTTGGCAAAGTTACATTGGTAAACCTATTTCCTAGCATGCCTTTGGGAAGTTGTGCACAGACCCCAGATTCTAAAAGAGCTGCTGTCATCCGTGGTACATGCTCCCTGAGCCACTGCTCACAGGACCGAGGCCAAGTTACATGGGTGACGGGCCACATCCACCTATGACATCGGCTCTTATGTGATTTGGATACATGAGGGCCTCTCTCCGACTTGGTCATTTGCAAACCACCGCAGGCCCTACCATCGAATGAAGAAGGGAAGAAAGATTTAAGAAAAAAAAAACTGCCTTCAGAGGAGTCCAAGTTAACAGATACACACAGCACGTGCGTGGGTCACCGCTGCCTCCCGCCTCCTCTGTGTCCTCAGAAATGCCGTGTGATGTTCCCTTAACCACGACTGACTTCCCCCGTGAATGTCTAGTGCTAGTTTGGGGCCTCTGGGCTTCCGATTTGTACCGCGGCAACTCCTGACGGGCTTCTGTTCTACTTTGGTGTGCTTTCTCTGTCAGTAAATGATTTCCCCAAGCCGTGCATCGTGTGTATGGTATGAGTGAGCTCTTTACTCAACAGGTGGAGCCTGAGAACTTGGTTCCGTTGAAAGATTGGAAAATGTGGCCGTGCAGTAAAGGTCGAGGAAAATGAAGATAATGAGGTCAAAGGTAGGGGCCGCCACCTGTCCACTCTGTCAGCCAGAGGTTGGCTGTGCAGGCTCGAGTCCCCTGGGTCTGTGCATACCTCCGGGTGCCGCCCATGGAGCACTTAACAGGTGTCACCACTTTGCCTAATGCAGCTAATTCAGCTGCAGAGAGTAGGGTTCTGGCTGCCATTTGTGTGCCTCGATGAAGCTTTGTGGGGGTGGGAAGATGGAGGAAAACGAGTTCTGCCCACATGGTGTGGCTCCCATTAAGGGCCAGCATGACCCGGTGCTTGTGGATGGTGCAGCATTCTGGGGTGGGGGTCACAGCAGGGCAAGCAGCTCTCCCCCTGGGTATTGTCATCACTGAGGTCAAATCAAGTCCCCACCTGATCCACTTGGGCTCCTCATCCAGCCTGGGCCCAGCTCAGGTCTGGGTGGAGATGAATCCCCCTGGCTCACCCACAAGGACTACAAGAAGCCAGGATGGGGAGACCTGGGCCAGCGAGGCCCCGCAGACAGCTGCCATCACGAGCCCTCCCGAGTATGACTGCCGGCCCCTGCTTAGCAGGCAAGGTCCATTTCTTCTTTAAGAAACAACCAAAGCACTCGTGTGCCAGGAGCCAAAACTCTGAGTCAGGCCTGGAGAACAGAAGGCCGATTTATTTTTGTGCATCACCCTGTGTGCAGCCTCAGGGTGAGTACACCATTTGATTTATTCCTTTTCCAAAGATAAAGTGTCTGCTGCCGCGTTTGCCTTTTATTTGTCCGATGGGCAGCTTTGTCATTTGATCCTCGGAAGCCTGTCGCATCTGAGGCCCTTAGCATCTTGGGGGGAGTTAGGATGCGCCCACCTGCCTGCCGCAAAGCTCCCTCCACCGCTTTAGTTACAGTGAGGAACTGGAAGGAGGGTACGGGGGCAGCCACTTGAATAAACACAAGGGCCTCGACTTGGGTTCTGCTGCCCCCAGAACACACGTGTGTAATTGGTCGTCTCTGTATTGTATTTAAATATCACCCATGCACCCAAAACGGGGATCAAGGTGTGAGCTCCTATCATGGGAGGCAGAAGCTGGAAGATGGTGTAGGCACACCTCAGGGTCCAGTTAGATGGAGGGCTTCTAAGATCTCCGCCCCTGAGAGTCTGTAGTTCTGGGACTCTGTTTCTCCTGCTCGCGTTTTGTTTGTTCCTGCAAAGCCTGAGGCAGAAAGTGTTAGTCCAGCTGGGCCTTGTCTCACGCAGGGTTGTCCAACCAATGCTCTGTGGCCGAGCTGCGTTCCGCTAACCTCAGGCAGCGTGCGCTGGCAGGGTGGGTAATCGGGTCAGGACCCCAGACGGCAGTTTGAGAAATGCTTTTGTTTCACTGGTCCTGGGTTCTCTGTCTTCTTCAAATTCAGGGCTCAGTCCCTCCACCCCGCGCCTTGCAACCGCTAGCTTGAGTCACAGGTGGACAGGCACGGAAGCATCCACTTCCCGCCACTTCTAACTCCCTCTCTGACTGGCCCTACCAGACACCCTTTCCAAGACGGCTTCCTGGGCTTCTTGGCTGGAGGGTTCAAGCCAGGGAGATGCTCACCCATTCCCAGGCTTCAGGCTTCGATGCAAGTCTGGAAGCTTGCACATGACGAAGCCAGTGCAGCCCCTGACTAGCACCGAGATACTGGACAAGTCACACACTCCATCTAGTTTTTGTTTTCCTCTTTCGAAAAATTGGTTTCAGGGCACCTGGGTGGCTCAGTCAGTGAAGCATCCAGCTCTTACTTTCGGCTCAGGCCATGAGCTCCCTGTTCATGAGTTCGAGCCCCACATCGGGCTCAGTACTGAGCATGGAGCCTGCTTGGGATTCTCTCTCCTCTCTCTACCCCTCCACTGACCCTTCTTTCTCTAAATAAGTAAATAAATATATATATATGTGTGTGTGTGTATACATATATGTATATGTATATATATGTGTATATATATGTGTATATATGTGTGTGTGTATATATATATATATATATCTTGCTAACAGGGTCTCTGGAAAGATTGAGACATTTTGCACAGGTGGTACACAGGAGCAGAGAAAGTGATTTCCAAACTTCTAAGACTCCGTAGAGGGAAGGAGAAACTGACGATTCACACAAGGAAGGGAAGGTTAACAATTGTTCCCTTGTTTCTAAAACTTTCTACTGCGGCCATTCTGCTGCACCAACCCACGGCGGTGTGTGATCTCTAGGGCTGTGCTACTTGTTCCAGGGGATGTGGAGAAATTCCCCCGCAAACAGCTCTATTGCAATTTTAGTTCCTAGCATGGTGCCTCACACAAAGCGAGTGGTCAAGAAATGTTTCAGTCAATGGAAGCCAAGTTCCACTTGGTTTTCTTTCATATAAGCACTATAAACATTTCATACAAAGTATTATCATATAGACACTAAATGTTAGTACTAAAAATACTTCCACATTATTACTGTACTTGTTAAATATTAGAGGTATGGGGATTTGCTCTCCTCAAACTTCTCATCTACTCAGGAACATGAGAGTCACATTTGTGACTCCTATGACACAAGTCCAAGACTGTACCACAGATAACCAAGCAGCGACAGATCCACTCTTAGTGGAGCGACAGGGCCAACTCTTAGTCCAGGGCTGAGGACCATAGCTCTATGAAGAGAAGGTGAGTAGCCAAAAATCCCCAAAGTAGACCAACACCAAATGTCAACTCCAGAAAAATCCAGGGTCACTGTGATCAAACTGGCAGCCAGCCCACGTCCTCTCCTGCCACTTGAGTGTGTGGACACTCATCCCCCACCCCTCCACCCAGAAATCCCCCTGGTGAAACTTCACGTCACCTGTGTCGCTCCCAACCTGGCCAGTGCCGTGACTAAAGCAGCATGTGCCTTCAGACAGGACCGTTGGGAAGCTGGTATGATGCCTTTTTTTTCACCCCCTTTAAAAATAACCCCACAGATTTTAAACTTCCTGCTTGGTAGGAAAAAATAGAACTCGTACTCAGCAATCATGTTGCACATTAGTTCCCTATTACTGATGAGGCTGTGGGATAACGAGTGCCCTATGAAAGTGTCTCCAAGTTTAGCTCCGAATATGAAAAGACAATCTGTCTGCGTGAATAGGCAATTAAAAGAGATGCCCTGATGTCGTTGATGCATTCTTTGGATATTGCTGTTCAGAGTTAACCTCGGATGAGTTCTGAATTTTAATGCTACCTCAAACCCATGGGATGGGGGGCTGCAGGGGGAGGGGGCAGTGGTGTGGGGGCTCTGCACTGGGCACTGGATCCTGCCTCGGGTCCTGTTGCTGCCATCGGCTACTCGAGTGACCTTGGCCATGCCTCTTCTCCACTCTGTACCTGTCTCCTCAACTCTAAATGAAAGCCTTTCCGAGCTGAAGTTCTGTGAGCCTAGACTGGACATGTCACACTTTTCTTGCTATGCTCACGTATCAGAACCTTGCATTAAAACCATTTAGTGTGATAGAACATTCCAGATTGCATCCAGGAGAACTTAGGAAAAGGGAGCTCAGAGTACAATGATGTCTTGGGTAAAAAAGGCAAGAAACCCAGTAAAAGCTTTACAACAAGGCTCCAAGGATGTTTTATTACGAGGATGCATCTCACCAAGTCATAGCCCCATGACCACCATCTCCTTTTTGTTCTTTTCACATTTTGTTTCTAAATAATTACAGATTCACAGGAAGTTGCAAAGATAGTACCGAGAGGTCCGTCACCCACTCCCCCCCGCCCAATGATTGCACCTTAAGTATCTCTAGTACAATATCAAAACCAGGAAAGTGGCATTGTCAACAATGTATGTGTCCAGTTCAGTGCCATTTTATCACATATATCAATCCATTTTACCGCCACCACAATCACTGTTCTACACCACAAAGGTGGCCCGTGCTACCCCTTCCTAGCCACACCCATCCCCTTCCTGCTCTCATACAACCAGCCCCTGGCAGCCACACAGATCTGAGCTCCACCTCTATAGTTTTGTCAGTTTGAGAACATTCTTTTTTTTTTAATTTTTTAAATGTTTTATTTATTTCTAGGAGAGAGAGAGAGAGACAGCGTGAGCAGGGGAGGGTCAGAGATAGAGGGAGTCACAGACTCTGAAACAGGCTCCAGGCTCTGAGCTGGCAGTCAGCACAGAGCCCGATGCGGGGCTCGAACCCACGAACCGCGAGATCATGACCTAAGCGAAAGTCGGACGCTTAACCGACTAAGCCACCCAGGAGCCCCAGTTTGAGAACATTCTATAAATGGAACTGTACAGTGACCAGCCTCACTTGGTCTAAATGGTCTTTCAGCTGTGCAGTAAGGTCCTTCCACATTGACTGGCTTTTCCAAACATCTCACTGAGTCTCGGGGAGTGCTTCGCGGACTCACTCTATATGCCCATCATTGGGGATCTCGTTGAAATGCAGGTTCTGATTAAGTAGGGTTGGGTCAGCTTGTGGCTCAGCATTTACAATAAGCATCTAGGTGGTGCTCATGCTGCCCAAGCAGGGCCCACCCTTCCCACAGCAAAGGTGTCACGTATGGAGGTCAGATCCATCTCCAACCCTTTCTGCTACCAGACTCACCTGTGGCTTTTGTCTTGTCACCTGTTTGGAATCTCAACCTTTTGGGTTGTTATGAGCCTTTCCTTTTGTCCCAGACCTTGAAGACATTTTAGGAACACATCTGGGGGGAGGGCACCCGGGTGGTTCAGCCAGTTGAGCGTCTCACTTCAGCTCAGGTCATGATCTTGCGGTTTGTGGGTTCGAGCCCTGCATTGACCTCTGTGCTGACAGCTCAGAGCCTGGAGCCTACTTCGGATTCTGTGTCTCCCTCTCTCTCTGCCCCTCCCCCACTCGCTCGCTCGCTCGCTCGCTCTCAAAAATAGACGTTAATTTTTTTTTTTAATAAAGAAAGAAAACATCTGAGGAAATCATTTCAAATTATATTTTCCTAAGTGGAGGGTTTCTTAGTCACACAAGCCTAAAGAATTATTCACACACAGCCCCGCTCTACCTTCACTTTTCTTTTCCTGGTCTGCTTTCGGCCCAGATCAAATGTATTTATTTCAGGGGTGTTTACTGAAGGCCTAGCATGCGTGCGGGACCCGCCTCCCTGCTATGGCTTAAAGCGACCAATCTCTCCTGCTTTGGTCTCCCTTATCCCTACTGTGTTGGCCATAGAAGCAAAGAAGAAAACTTGTTTATTGTAAGACTGTTTTATGAGGCTTCTTTCTGCACTCCCAGAGGCTTCCTGAGAGTGGCAGGGTCACCCAGCAGAATCAAGAAGTGAACAGTCACAGACAGCTGTCCCTTCCCTTTTCACGGAACTCACCTTGATAGTGGAGCAGGATGAGTGGAACATCTGGTTCCAAATGGCTGCTGGGTGACCTTGAGACTTCTCAGTCATTCGCTGTGAATGGGAAGAAGAAAGAGTGGCGGATTTTATCCATAATTACTCATTACTTTCTTTCCTTGTCAAGGGAATGACTGCATTTCCAGTACTTTAAAGGAGCCATTCTTTTACATCAAATATTGTTGTTGGGTGACGCTCAGACATTGTTTTCTGTGTAAGAAAGTAATAAGAAAGTCCATAAAGTCTTTTTTTCTAGAAATTTCTTAGACCATGGAATGAATCTGTTTGTATTCCTGACATAGGAGGGTTTCAACTCACTCATTGACCAGTGAGTTTCATAAAAATCAGCCATGTGATATCATTGCTTACAAGAGCTCATTTAACTATAGGCTAAGTTAATAGGAGCATGATCACTAGAATAAGGAGGTGATGATACTCCTCTCTGAACTGGAGAGATCCCTACTGGAGTAGCACATTTGGTTTAGGGCCTGTATGAGTCAGGATTCCTAGCAACAAGCAACTCTGGCTAATTTAAGAGCTGGGGATTTATTCAAAGATATTAGACAATTCGTACAATTGTTGATGGGCTAGAGAAATCATGTTAAAGGCAGAGCTTTAGTTAGCTAAGCATCTGACTGGTGATTTCAGCTCAGGTCAAGATCTCATGGGTCGTGAGATGAAGCCCCGAGTCAGCCTGCATGCTGACAGCGTGGAGCATGCCTCGGATTCTCTCTCTCTCTCTCTCTCTCTCTCTCTCTGCCCCCCCCCCGCTCATGATCTCTTTCTCTCTCTCTCTCTCTCAAAATAAATAAACTTTAAAAAAAAAAAACTAAAAATGGGGTGCCTGGGTGGCTCAGTCAGTTACATGTCCGACTTCAGCTCAGGTCATGATCTCATGGGTTTGTGGGTTTGAGCCCTGCGTGGGGCTCTGTGCTGAACGCTTGCTCAGAGCCTGGAGCCTGCTTTAGATTCTGTGTCTCCTTCTCTCTTTGCCCCTCCCCCACTCATGCTCTGTCACTCAAAAATAAATAATAATAAAATGTGAAAAAAAAATTTTTAACTAAAAATAAAGGCAGAGCTTTTAGGAATAACTTGCAAGCCATGACACAGGAAAGCCCTGATGAAGTCACTGCTGCCACCAAATGCTATCAAGGCAGAAATCTGTGATGGCAGTGACCAGAAACTTGACTTCCGTGACTGCCACTGCCACAAGCACCCACACCATTCCTGCCTCAGGAATTCAACTTGCCAGAAAGAGCAATGCCCCATCTTCACTTGCACCGTGAAGCGGAAACTTCCGTTCCCTCATGGTGTCCCCTTTGCAATCAGAGTTTCATTCCAATATATCCGACTGGCAGAATCTCGGTCACATGCCTGTGCTTAGCTGTGGGGGTGACTGGAAGCTTCCATTCTTATTGCTGCATATACCATGGCATTTCTATGGAGAAAGGGGGTGGGTAGCCATGAACTTGACAAATGTCCCCTACACTTGATGAAGGTCACTGACTCATCAGAAGAAAATAAACAGAAGGTGAAACAAAGCAGATGAATGAAGGAACTGGGATGATTGGCCCATAGAAGGGATGACCAGGGTGAGCATCATGGTTGTCTTCAAAGAGTGAGAGAGGTTTTACAGAGAAGAAGAATTAGCCTCTTTCAGTATGGCTGCAGGGATAAGAGCTGTTCTCATGATGTACCCTGCAACGATTCAGGTTTCACCAAAGTATAAATAAGAACGTTTAAAAGTCAGAGCAAAGCCTTCCAAAAATAGAATGACATGACACAATGGTAGTGAGTTCCCCGTCACAGGAAGCATTCAAAAAACACTGGTCAATCAGTTGATAGAGATTCAGGCAATAAATGGGGAGGTAGAATTTAAAGGTCCCATACAACTCAGGTATTGTCATTATTAGTTTTCTTTCTCTGATATTAATCCATCTATTTGGCCTCAGGAAACCAATCAGTCTTGATATATCTTACGTAGAATTTGTGATAACCTCCCTGCCTTCATTTTTTGCCAGTGCTGCATTTTATTAAAGCCTGCCACCCCATTTATCCTCATCATATTAGTGAGGCAGCGCATCAATTCATTACTCTTACTTATCTAATACAGAAGGAAGAGAAATGGTCTACAAAACCTCACCAGCTGGGGAGAGGAGAAAGGAGCTAGAAGCAATTCAGTTACTGAAAAATGGGACTTTGACTTTTTATAAAGTCAAAAAAAAAAATAGATTCCAGTAAAGCAATCAAGTTAGGGAAGGGCCATTTCTGAGAGTAGAATGAAACTCAGGTATGTGCAATTGCACATGTCAACACTGCATCAGTTGTTCATTTTTAAAACCAGACTCGACAGTGAAAAACCCTGAGTCGTGCACCATTTTGGTCATAGGTGCCTGGTGAGTGAGCCCCACCCCTACCCCGCCGCCAGCCTCAGTCTTCCCTCCTACAGAATGGGGATGTCACTGTGTTGCCACAGCACAAGAGAGAGAGGAGGCATGGCTGAAGCGGTGTGAGAGGTGGAGCTGTATCGAAACGCAGCACACCCGGGGCGCCTGGGCGGCTCAGTCGGTTAAGTATCCGACTTCAGCTCAGGTCATGATCTCACAGTCGGTGGGTTTGAGCCCCATGTTGGGCTCTGTGCTGACTGCTCAGAGCCTGGAGTCTGCTTCAGATTCTGTGTGTGTGTCTCTCTCTTTGCCCCTCCCCCACTCATTCTCTGTCTCTCTCAAAATAATAAAGATATAAAAAATTTTAAAAACCAAAAAACCGCAGCACACCTTGTTCACCAGGTAAGGAGAAGCAGGAGGGAAGAAGGGCTTGCTCCTGCCCTGCAGCGGCCGCCACCAGTCTGATTGGCTCAGGCCACCCCGCCTGCAGCCGCAGGTCCCCGGAGGCCGCAGTGGTGCTAACAGCATCCCTTCTAGGGTCCAGCTTAATTCATGACACTCCCTTGACAGCCTCACTCCCTGGAGCCCCCAGGGACCCCAGTCTTTTGTTCAGCTCCTGCTCTGAGCTCTCCAGCAGAGAATTCTACTCGGTGACTGTCAGCCGATTGTCACATTTCATCCCAGAGGCGATGGAAACAATGCCGTGTATCACACCTCTGTGTGCTACTTCAGAGATGCTCCTGTGTGACCGAAATGTCACTTCCAGTGCACACGAGAGTGGTGTGTCTCCCGTTTCTTTATATCTTGTGTCCCTCTCTCACGTCTTTGAGTGCAGAAATTGGCAGGGAAGGACAGTGTTGGTTTTAAGGAATGATATCCTGACAGATGAAGGCCCGCCACAGCTCAGTCCTGTACATACCTGCTGTAGAAAGCCATCCTGCAATGTATACAAATATGGAAACAAGTGGGACGTCTGGGTGGCTCAGTCGGTTGAGCGTCCGACTTCGGCTCAGGTCATGATCTCACGGTTCGTGGGCTCGAGCCCCGCGTCGGGCTCTGTGCTGACAGCTAGCTCAGAGCCTGGAGCCTGCTTCGGATTCTGTGTCTCTCTCTTTGACCCTCTCCTGCTCACGCTGTCTCTCTCTCTCTCTCTCTCTCTCTCTCTCTCTCAGAAATAAATAAAATATTAAAAATTAAAAAAAAAAAGAAAACAAGTAAAATCCAGCATTGCTCTGACTCTGACATCACAGTGAGAACTAACGTGTTTGGAGCATCCACCATGTGGTAGCCACTGCACCCAGTGCTTTATATGCATCTTCATATGTGATAGGGATTTGTATTCCCATTTTACAGAGAGGGAAGCTGAGGGGCAGACAGCAAGACGAAAAGAAAGCCCAGTGCTGGGACTGGGTGCAGACTGTGTTGGCCTGACTAACAAGCAAGCTCTAACCCTTCACCACTCTCTTTGTTTAAAATGCCTCCTTGACTACAGATGCTGGCGAGGATGTGGAGAAACGGGCACCCTCCTACACTGTTGGTGGGAATGTAAACTGGTGTAGCCCCTCTGGAAAACAGTGTGGAGGTTCCTCAGGAAACTAACAGTAGAACTCCCCTAGGACCCAGCAATAGCACTGCTAGGAATTTACCCAAGGGATACAGAAATGCTGA
>NW_027529624.1:2777432-2828217 GCF_008692635.1 Crocuta crocuta
CGCATCGGGCTCTGTGATAACAGCTCAGAGCCTGGAGCCCGTTTCAGATTCTGTATCTCTCTCTCTCTGACCCTCCCCTGCTCATGTGCGCTCTCTCTCTCTCTCTCTCTCAGAAATAAATTTTTAAAAAACATTTTTAAAAAAAGATGTGGCTTATATATGCAATGGAATACTACATGGCAATGAGAAAGAATGAAATCTGGCCATGTGTAGCAACATGGATGGAACTTGAGGGTGTTATGCTGAGCGAAATAAGTCAGGCAGAGAAGGACAGATACTATATACTATATGTTTTCACTCATACGTGGATCAGGAGAAACTTAACAGAGGACCATGGGGGAGGGGAAGGGGAAAAAATAGTTAAGGAGAGGGAGGGAGGCAAACCATAAGAGACTCCTAAATACTGAGAACAAACTGAGGGCTGATGGGGGTTGTGTTGCAGGATTCTTGCTCAGAGAGTCGTGACACTGAGGCTTTTCTTTCCAGGAAGCAACTTTATTCATGCCGGCACCGCTCAGTTGGGTTGTACCCAAAAGAACTGAGCGGCCTACATCATATGGCATAGGTTTTTTATACATTTTTTATTTCTTTGTCTCCCATATATGGTAACACACATAAACATGCAGTCTGATTAAGTTGTTTCAGTTTACAAGAACATGGGGGATGTAGGCAGCTGGACCCATATCTAGGTGACCTTGAAGTCTTCTCTTCTCTCTTCTTCATTTTTTTCTTTCTCCTTAGGGAGGGGTTCCTACCACAGTAGGGGAGAGGGGAAGGGGGGTGATGGGCATGGAGGAGGGCACTTGTTGGGATGAGCACTGGGTGTTATATGGAAAGCAGCTTGACAATAAACTATATTTAAAAAATTAAAAATAAATAAATAAATAAACTTTAAAAATGCAAAATATAAAGAAAAATAAACATATTAAACCTGCAAATAAAAATAAAATGCCTCCTTTTGAGATGCCTGGCTGGCTCAGTCCATGGAGCATACAAATCTTGATCTCAGGGTTGTGGGTTCAAACCGCACATTGGGTATAGAGGTTGGTTAAAAATAAAATCTGAAAAGGTAAGACAAAATTTTTAATTAAAAAACGAAGAAGATGTTTCCTTTCTGCCGGAGGCCGGCTCCGGCAGGTCCAGGGGTCCCTGAAGGAAGGACGGTGTCGGCGAGAGAGAGAGTGAGAGAGCCGTGAGATTCTTTCTGATCACCAGGCAGGCATCTCTGTCCTGTCGGTTTTGGTGTCTTTATTTAAAAGTTCAGCAACAACATGATGTCAGAGAAAAGAATTTCTTAAAATGGGAGGCCTTTTATGATATCAATTGCAGAATTATTCCGACCAAGGAAATAACAGAATATTCTTAGTGAAAAACAGCATAACATACAAGTTAAATTGTATATAGATAAGCTAGGAGTTACTCTGTCTGGCCCTCAAGAAGATAAATGTTTCTGAATTGGTTTATTTGTGGAAACTAACATGGGGGCCCTAAATGCGTCAGTCTTTGCACCTGGGTTTATGTTTTAGCTACTCTTATCTATCCTCATCGCAGCCGCCAGTGTAAGGGAGGGGGTTTGTGGAATGTAGGCCTTGAGGAAGGGACTGCCATGCTTCACCAATTAGCAAAGATATATGTAGTAACTGTGTTCTGCCTTAACCCCAAAATAGGCTCTTTGTCTCGGGGCCAGGCTCAGTTGTAACTCTTGTGTTTTTAACCCCCTTTATTATCTAAGCTTTGAGTCTGCAAGGCCCATAGGAAGAGCCTTTTGACAATTGCCCATAGAGCTTTCATCTAAAATCTCTTTTGTAAAGGCAGGAATATGCTTTTCCTTATGAGGTATCTGTATTCAGAATATGGGTCTGATATGGAATATTGTGAGGCCTGGTCAATACCAGTAGGCTTATATCCAACATGAGCCAATAGTAGCAGAAGGAGATACCAGTTTTCATTTCTCATGAGAGGAGCTGCAAACATTGTCACTTCCTTGCTGTGATTGCCATCCGGAGAGGCCGGTGCGGCTCCCGGCACCTTTCAAAGGAGGTAGGAGAATGAAATGCTTTTCTCCTCTCTGCTGCTTTTTAAAAAAAATGGCCATTTAGATACATATTCAGAAGAGGAAGAAAAAGCCTTCTGGGCTCAGGGGAAAGTTAATCGTGTGTATCTGTGGTGAGCTGTTATGCCCAGGTCAGCTTCCTCTACATGCAGTTTTGTGTGTGTGTGAGTTTGATCTGGCTGAGACAGGGATGTTGAGTGATATAAAGGCTGAGTTCAGACTGACCAATATTTAATGGGTGTTGACTGTCATTTGACTCCTGGTGTAAAGTGACCGCCACCCCTACCATGACCCCCACACCTCTTTGGCAGATGGGCCCAGAGGTCACTGATTGTCAAGGTCATGATCAGTAAGGCCGTGTGTCAGACAGGAGATGTGTTTGGTCCATTGTGCCTCTGAGCCCACACCTTTCCCATCTCAGGTATTTAGCTTTTATTGGGCCGAGGTCCCACCAGCCTGGGACCTCTACTTTATCAGCAAGATAAAGCATCTGGGAGAAGTTTCCTCAAGGCTGAGTTCACCCACAAACACCAACTCAGTGATGGGCATCACTGACCCAGGGGCACACACCCACGGGGCGTCTCCGGGCCTCCCAGATTCCTGCTCTGTTAACCCAGGATGCAGGGAGCTGGGTGTGGTCGTATTAACACAACCACAGGGGATGATCTGAGTGTGGGAGGTTCGGGTTTTAGTCCCTTGTTAGAGCTGAGAAGGACTTCAAATCCCCAACTACTTCATAGAGCATTTTTAAAAATTTATTTTTTAAGAGAGAGCGCATGTACCTGCATGCACGTGAGCAGGGGAGGGGCAGAGAGAAGGAGAGAGAATCCCAAGCATGCTCTGCCTCGTCAGCACAGAGCCCTACGTGGGGCTGGAATTCATGAAGCATGAGATCATGACCTGAGCTGAAACCAAGAGTCAGACGCTTAACCGACTGAGCCACTCGGGTGCTCCCACCGAGCTTTCTAAAAGAGGAAAGGCCCCCAGAGCCTGCAAAGAGAGGCCTCCTCATTCGCTCCAGGGGGAAGAAGGTGAACCCTGACCCACGCCTGCCGCGCATAGATAGACCTGGCTTCTTCTTCTGGCCTCCCTGCAGAGGACAAGACTTTGGTTTGCTTTCTCCCGCCACGGGCGCTAGAGAAACAAATTTCAATTTCAGCTGCAACCTTTGAGAAGCACAAAAATAAGACACTAGAAAGTCCTCAAGCTCACCTGGGCATTCTAGTTTTTCCAGGGCTGTTGGGTTGTGTTTTTTTAATGAGCCCCTGTGAGCTGCAACACGGTTCTGTTTGCTCCCACTTGGGACTATACGCACAGCATCTTCACCTTCCAGATGTGTGTTCAGGGGAGCAGAGCCCAGGGGCAGACTGAGAAAGCCCAGGACAGGCCTGCGTTGTGTTGTTTTTGTGTTGTGTTGTGTTGTGTTGTGTTTGTAAAACCAGGAGATAGGTAATTAGCTCTGGTGTTGTCGAGGCAGCAGGAAGTCAGGACATTGAACAACTGTGAGTCCAGGCTGTGGATCTGGAGGGTCAGCCGTGTGGTTTTGAGGAAGACAGTCTGGCCTTGTTTCAGATCTGTCGCGTGGGGGTCATTTCCCTGCACCGACGTCCCACACGCACGTGTTAAAGCGAATAATAGGCACCCATAGGGTCAGATAGGACATGGACTTGTCTGATTGGGTAAAGTCCTTTGAACTGTCCAGCGAGGAAGTTACAGTCCAGGTGCTGCTCCTTCCGGGGCCTCTTCTATTTCAAAGGAGAGAAACAGCACAGCAGAGTCTTGAACCTGAACCCTGGCTCAGGAACCGAGGGCACCAGCCCCACATTCCAGTGCCCCTCGCTGTTGGCACCTGAGAGCTAGGCAGATATTTTCTCTCCTCCACCACCGTTCCTCCATCTGTGTAAGCATTCGAGGCCTTTCCGAAAAGAAGGCTGTGCTCCCTGGCTTCTCATTGCGGGGTCCACAGACAGTAGCATCGACCTCCTTGGGAGTTGGTTGGGAAGGCAGAATCTCACCCCCTCCCCCAGACCTCCTGCCTTGGAATCCGCATTTTTTTAAATTTTTTAATGTTTTATTTATTTCTAGGAGAGAGAGAGAGAGACAGCGTGAGCAGGGGAGAGTCAGAGAGAGAGGGAGTCACAAACTGAAACAGGCTCCAGGCTCTGAGCTGGCAGTCAGCACAGAGCCCGACGCGGGGCTCGAGCCCACGAACCGCGAGATCATGACCTAAGCGAAAGTCGGACGCTTAACCGACTAAGCCACCCAGGCGCCCCTTGGAATCCGCATTTTAACCGGAGGTCCAGGTGACTGCTGAGAACACTGAGGGTCTGAGAAAGGCAGGCCGCTGTGACTGCCATGGACCCTTCTGTCTCCCTGAGGACACCTAAGACATGCCTGAAAAGGGGATCTGTACATGGTCAGGACCTGGGGTGCAGCGGGGTGGGCTGTGGAGGAAGATCCTTAGGCTGTTGTATTCATTCGGCTGTAATGAGTCATTTTAAGACCGCCACGTTCTCTGAGAGTTTCAGAGACTCAATTGTGCATCCTTCTGTCAATTACTTCTCCCCTGACTGGAGGTGGGAGGTGTTTCTCAAGCCCGCAGTGAATGTCTGGTGAATCTCCGGTCCTGCTGTCTCTCACCAGGGGGGACGTTGCGTCAAAAGCTTTGGAACAGTGTGTGCGCAAAATCACCGTTTCCAGCCACCTGTTTCTGCTGACAACTTTAGGAATTAGCTTCTTTATCAAGCATTAGATAAAAATCATTCCACTCTGGGGGAAAATGACCTGGAAAGTTAAGGGCTGTTTGTAAAACCACATACACATGGGTGAGGTTTGCCAAAAGCAGCTTGCGTCCCAAGTGGGACAGACAGGCCACTCAGGGCAGAAATGGAGAAGACGGTGGAAGGGAAATAAATGTGAAGGCTTGAAAGACGATGTTTGTATGGTACACCGAGGGGACCATGTGGCAATCTGAAATGGCTTTCTTAGAAATGTCTTTGAGAGCATGAAAGTTATAAAAAGAAACTGTGATTTTTACAGAATGCCCCAAACTCCTAGGATTTCAGTCCTTAGGTTCTGTCTCTAGATTCCTATTAATGAGACATGACCTTTTCACCCCAAGGAGACCAAGGCTTTGCCTACCATGCAGCATGGAGAAGGAGAATTGATCAATTATCTAGATCATTCATGGCCAACCTCTCACCTCAGCTATCTCCCTGTACACAAATCGTTATCATGGCCTTCACCAAAAATATCTGACCAGGGGCACTAACCACATGACGGGGATTTGGTTTAGCAAACCACTTGCCTTGTGCAAGAGGAGGGGGAACGATTTTGCTCCCAGAGCCATTAGCAGCGTCTGGAGACATCAGTAGTTGTCACAACTGAGGGAGAGAGGTGCTACTGGCATCTAGTGGGCAGAGGCCAGGAAGCTGTTAAACCTCCTTGAATGCATTGAGAAGCTCGATTTCACAGAATTACCCAACCTTGAATGTTAGTAGTTCCAAAGCTAAGAAGCTCTGTTCTAGGGGGATGGGTTTGGGTCTCCACTCACAGCTCGGCATGGTGGTATGGAAGGAATTTGGGTCAGCATTTTTCCCCATAGTTTCCTGGATCACAGGAAAGTCCACATGAACCGTCTCTAGCAGTGAGCTCAGATTCTCCTCCGCCCAGAGCCAAGTCCGGCCCCACCCAGCTGGGTCATCATGGACCTCCTCAGACAGCAGAGGCCGCTCATTTATATTTTCATCTTCCAGGGGATTTCTGGGATTTAATTTTTTGCCAGTCCTCCTATGCTGGCATAGAACACGGCCTCTGGAAGGTCGGGAGAAACCCAGGTCACATCTATTTTGGAAGCTCCAGGTATAAAAATGAAGAAAGGCAAGAATAGGGTTATAAAAATTTTCAATGTATTTTAACTATTTGCAAATGAGAAATTAATACTTCCACCCCCAAATAATGGAATCAATATATTTGTGCAATATAATTGCAATATCTATAAATTTCATGTATTACTTCAAAGATGTAATGGGATTCAGCCCTGAAAGTGCACAGTGAAAGTTTTCCTTTCTTCAGTCCCACCAGCGTGTCTCTGTGACTTTGGATAGAACTTACTTGAAAAAAATTAAAGATCTAAATGTACATCTATCTGAGGCTATGTCATAAGGAGTAGTGAAAGTCCAAAGGCAAAGCATAGTAGTCAAAACACATAAATACTTATATATTTTTATATATGTATAACCATGTATTTATAGTTAAAACATACAAATGCTTATTGGACAGGAAAACCCAAATGGAGAGAAATGAAGTCATGCCCAAGGTCACATACCTTATAACTAGGAGTGGAATGTGGCATGTAAGGAAACTTAGGGAGTCAGATTCCAGAGACCACACCTATAACTCTGTGGATATACAGCCTCTCAAAAGAAGAGACGCAGGTTCCAGAAGATGTGTATGTAGCCCCATAAAGGGGCTTTAGAAAGCATCTAGAGGAGGTGCAATGCCAACAAGACAGGTGTTAGAGTCAGAGTTATAGCTCTGAATTCAAATCCTGGTTTGGACCCTTCACTTTGAGGTCCTGGGATCCTTAATCTAAAGCTACTTTCCTCAGTTGCAGTGCAAGCACGGTGGTCCCCATATGTCCAGTGAGGCTGTGGTGGGATCTGTGCATTAGCCCAGGAGCACAAGGGCCACACAGTGTTGTGATGATAAAACTGAAGCTCAGAGAGAGCAAGTGTGTTGGCCAAGGTCACACAGCAAAGTATTTACAGGCCTCTGAATACCTGGTCCAGTGTTCCTTACACATCAACTGCTCTAAGCCATTTCAGCTATCTGGCCCCTTCCATTCTCTAAGTGTCTTTCTCAAATTGTCCATTTCAGAGCTCCAGATAGGCTTCTCCCACCTGCAGGGCGATGCTGCCATACTTGGTGGTCTGTGCCAAACTGGGTGAAGTGGGAGTAAGCAATCACAGAAGCTACACAGTTCAAAACAAGAGGGAAAGGGGGCGCCTGGGTGGTTCAGCTGTTACCCGTCCAACTCTTGATTCCGACTCAGGTCATGATCTCCCGCTTTGTGAGATCAAGCCCCAAGTCAAGCTCTATGCTGACAGCGTGGAGCCTGCTTGGAATTCTCTCTCTTCCTGTCTTTCTGCCCATACCAACCCCCCCCACACACACACACATACACATACACACAACACACTCCATGCTCTCGCTCTCTCTAAATAAATAAATAAATAAACACCCCCCCCCCCAAAAAAAGGTAGGAAAAGTTTAAATTCCAAACATGATCCACTAGGTGGAGCCACACTGCTGCGTTCAAGGAGTCCCAAACTTTATCTAGGTAAGTGAATCTGGCCCTTAAGTGAGGGACTGAGAAGGTTTCACTCATTCACTCAGTTAGTCATTCATTCAGTAAATATTTACTAAGCACCTACTCTGTGTTAGGCACAATGATACAACATAAACCCTGTAGCTATGGACAGTGTAATTAGAATCTGCTGACTTCTCTGCTTCTGTAATGAATCTCATAGCCAGGCAACAACTTAATCCTTCCATTCACTCCATTGTTAACAGGGGACCAGCGATGTCATTCTCCCAGTTCTTCATAAAATATTTATTTGGCATGGATTCTCCACCAGGCTCTGGGAACAATAAGAGGGATCAGACACAGTCTTACGGAGGAGACAGGCATGTGGCTAGTGTGTGGTCAGCTTGGCCTATAGGATGACTGATACTTGCAAAGGCTGGCTGGAGGAGCCCAGAACTCATCTTCAACATTCTTTAAAATAAACCCATGTCCTTTCTCCTTGGGCATCCTGAAGGGGGAGATCAAAATCTTTGATCCTTTCTCTGCTTCTTGTCAATAATTGGCTCCAATTTGATGTCTCCCCGCCCCAAACCCGAAATCTCTGTTAGTGCCACCGAAGTGAGGCTTGAAATGGCAAAGATGAAACTGATTTCATTATAAATTACACAAAAGCACCCCCTCTTTCCTGAGCATACATTTCTGCCTCCCCTTCCAATAGAGGCTGCCTGGATGTAGATAGGACCACATAAACTGATATAGGGAGACCCAGGCTCTGAGCCTAACATGACATGTGGTCGTGTATCAGTCACATCCTTTTTCTGGCCTCAGTCTTCTCCTAAATATGGCCACAAATTAATTACAGACCTTCCCAGCAAGGGATAGTGTCTTTCCCCATTTGCCTCGATCCCAGAGCCAGCCACCCTCCAGTCCACATCACATCATCTCCCCTAAATTAGCCATAAGGAGCCTGCCAGTGATTTTCCCGCAGTCACCCTGCCCCTGACATACATGCATTTCACACAGGAGACCAAATAACATGAAAACATAAGTCGTTCATCTGCTGCACACCCCTAATCACCTTCCTTCCCACGAACCGCAAGATTGGACACCGCCTGGCTCCCCACCACCTGTCTGCTTGTCTTACCTTTGTTCATACTGTGTTAGCTCATGTCTGGGACTGTGACCCCAGCACCACACAGCTCATCATCTCTAGAGAGATTGGAGCCAAAAATGAAGGCAGAACCTGAGCTGGAAAGCTTAGGAAGTTTCACTTCAAGATAAACACTAAAGTGGTACCCAGAAGCTAGGGTAGACAGAAAGTTACCCCTTGAACCTGGGGGAGAAAGTTTTCTAAGAGGAGGAGATGGTGGTGGCATGAAGGAGCAGAGGGTTGCAGAAACACCATTTCTGGTGGAAGCTAAATGGCCAGAAAGTTCAGCTGTCACTCCATAGCTAGACGGTGAACAGATGAGTCCCCAGTTAGGTTGGTGTGACCACATTTGCTTGCACATCTTAACTGGTTTTTCCTGGACCTTGAGGTCTGATCCTCCATGAGAGTCTAAACTCCCATGGTATATTTTCCTTTGTAACTCCCTGTCTCCCGAGCAGAACTCTGCGCAAAGATGGCAGGGACAATGTTTGCTGAGTGTTGTGAGCAACAGGCCTTCTCGCCAGCCACACCTGGTAGCAGCAGCCCAATTTTCTTCTAGCGCATGCTCCCCTCCCCACTCTCACCCCGTGCTCCACGTAAGCCATTTGTGTCACTAGATTCTTGAATTACCGGAGCAGATAATTTCCATTTCTTCCCTAAGACAATTAGAGTTACTTGTCACTTGCATCCAAAACAGTCCTGACAGATGAATGAATGAATGGATGAATGGATGAATGAATGAATGAATGAATGAATCTACATGAAAACCTTGGCACAGAGGAAAGGATTCTGTGTTGAGAGACAAGTCAGTATCTCACCATTTACTGTGTGATGCTGGGCAAGTTGCCTGATGTCTCTGGACTTCAGTTTAGAACTCTGATACCATTAATTTATCCAACAAATATTTATTAGCATTAATTGTGTCCAACACCCTGCTAAGTGTTGGCTCCTCTGCGGTAACAAAACCCTCATGGTTCCTGTTCTCATGAAAATGGAAATGAAGCGCGCTCCTAGAAAAGCAAATTTACATTTTGCACACCTGACTTTGTAAACATCTGTTTGTGGCACAAGCCTCTAGCACATGGTAACTGGTAAGGATTATTTTATTATTCCTTCCACTCTTCATCAGCTACTACTGTGGGGTTCGTTGGAAGAGGGGCAAGACACAGGGCCTAGTATGATGGGGAGGAGGATACCCAGACTTCACTTCCCTCCCAGAACTCACAGCCAATCAGAAATCATGTTTATGAGCCTAATTATACATGGCCCTCAGCTAGAGGGTGTAATAAGAGCCTCACTTTGGCCTGGGACCAATCCTTTGGGACTTTTAGCTCTAAGAATAGCCAACATGCAACCAACTACATTTTTTCTGGCCTCTGGCAAAGAGACTTTTCTGAGTCAAATATGCTCATCAGTGTTCCCAAGATTCAGGCTTAGAAACCGAGCTACTTAGGCTCCATCGCTTTCTGTTCTTATTAGAAAGAATTAATAATGTCAGGGCGTCTGGGTGGTTCAGTTGGTTAAGCGTCTGACTCTTGATTTTGGCTCGGGTCATGAACGTGAGATCAAGCCCCAAGATGGGCTCTGCGCTGACAGCATGGAGTCTACTCAGGATTCTCTCTTTTCTTCTCTCTCTCTCTCTCTGTCTCTCTCTCTTTCTCTGCCCCTTCCCCGCTTGCTCACACATGCCTGCGTTCCCTCCCTCTCTCAAAATAAATAAATAAACTTTAAAAAACCCAAAGAATTAATAATGCCAACCACAGTTGGGTTATTTTTAAAGGGAATTCACAGCTTGGATTGAGGTGGCAGAATGTCAGGCTGAAATAAGCCCAATATATGAATGTAAGCTTAGCAGGCCCAAAATAACCAGAGCCCTATTCCACCTTCTGTGATTTAATTTGCTCATTCATTTAACAAATATTTACCAAGTGCCCACTCCGCACCAGGCACCATCATACAGCAGCTGCTGGCTCCTAAGAGGGCAGCCCAGAGGGGGAAGAGATCCAGAAGCAAATATCCGAACACAAACCCATTCCTTGTATTCCCATGCACACACCTAACTGAGCCCAGCCGAGGGTTAATAAATCAGCCTCTACTAATAAATCAGTGCATGTACCCTACTCTAAATATAGCACAGGTTCTTGCCTGTTCCTTATTATTGCTGCATTTAAAACACGACCTCAAAATTTAGTGGTCTGGTACTTAATGCCACTGAATTGTACACTTAAAAAAGATTAAAATGATATTTTTCCATAATAAAAAACCTAGGGAAGGATTAAAAAAATTAATACTTTAAAACAACCATTTAACTAAGCTCAAAGATTCTGGGAGTCAGAGCTTTGGGTGGGGCCCAGTGGGGCCAGTTCATTTCTGCTCCATGATGTCTGGGCCTCAGCTAGGGAAACTTGAAGGCTGGGCGTGAATCAGTGTCCGGGTTGACTCAAAAACTAGGGACTGTCTATTGGAGCACCCAAATGTAGCCTCTTTGTGGCTTTCTCACAACATAGTGGCCTCAGGGTAGTGAAACTTTTTATAGGATAGCTCAGAGCACCTAATATGAGTGTTTCCAAAAAAAGGAGGGAGGAGGAAAGGCAAAACCTGTGTCCCCTTTATGACCTAACCGTGGAAGTGTCACTACCGTCACATTCTATTGGTCAAGACAATCATAAACCTACCCAGATTCAAGGTTAGGAGCTGGGTGAGAATTAGACTCCATGTTTTGATGGGGGACTATCAAAATTACATTGTAGGAAAACACGTGTGAAGGAAGATATTGTTGCATCCATTTCTGGAAAAATACAATCTGCCACATCACCTTTTTACATGGTTCAAAAGCAAAGAAATCACAGAAGAATCAGTTTATAGAAATAGCACCGGAAGAGACCTTAATGAACATAGTCTGAGAAATTGAGCTCTGAGAGGATCCCTCCTCAGGCTGGTAGAGCACCCAGGACATTAGGCTGAGCAGAGCAAGATGGTCATGTCTAGCTGGAATTCTATCAGTTCCCAAGAGTGTGTGATCTCAGGCTAGTAAGGCTTTTCACCCCTGAGACCTCCAACTTCCTCATCTTTTAAATGTTTCATCAGTGTTGTTGTGAGAACCAAGTAAAATATTTTACGGGAAGACAAGTATGTTGCAAAAATGTCCACAGATTGACTGACCCCACAGGTGGACAGCCCACTTTAAAAATGCAGCAGGTGAAGACCATTTATTTCCCATGTATCTTTGCCACCACTCTCTCCAACGGCAGTTAGTCTCCTGGTGTTGCTTGCCTGTCGCAGAGGTAGGAGTGGCAGATGAAAGCTCACAGAGGGCAAATGATCTAGACAGAGCCACACAGCCAAGAAAGGTCAAAACCCAGATTGTTCTGGGATGCGAAGGCTTGCCATTCTACAGTGCCCCAGCCATCGACATTTTCTACAACAGATGACTCTGACCTTAGCTGAGAACATGGCATAGATAACAGCAAGTTTCTAGAGTCACACAGTTACAGGAGGGTGGGAGAAATGCTGGTCCTTGTCTCATGGAATCGAAGAATGAATCTCCTGGACGACAGAGAGTGAGCAAAGCAATGAGTTTACTGAGGGAAAGTATACAAGAGTGAGAGGGGTCCCAAGTGGGTAACCACGGAGGATTTCTGTCCCTGACTCTTTATTGGGACCTTACTAGAAAGTTGGTCAGACTCCATGCATGGTGGGTCTGGAATACTTTTATCCACCCTTTTTCCCCCAAACCCTGCTACTTCTTCAGCCTCCCACTTGCAGCTGCAGCCTGCCTCCTTGAAGATGCCTTATTTCTCCTTGCTGAATGTTAACCCTTTCCCCACTCAACACTACCTGGGTTCATTCTCTAGCTGCATCCCTTACCAGCTGTGTGACCTTAGGAAGGATCATTAACTCTCCCCCACGTGTAAAGTGGTAATAAGACTTCCCACATGGGGTTAAGAAATAACCAGATTAACATAAGGCCTTTAAAAAGTGCCTCGCACATAACAAGCACTTTATGTTTGCTGTTACTGCAACTACTACTGTGTACTTAAGTACAGAATAAGTGCTAAATATTTTAAGGTGACGAAGTAACACCCAAGAATGCAGTAAGATGTAATGGCGGAAGTACCTCCTCGAAATGACATCTATTTTGGTGACAGATTTAAAAGAAGAAAACCATAAACCTCTACCATTTGTCAGCCTTAAGACTATGGAACTTCAGGCAAAATAAAGACCTGTGGAAATTTGCCTCTGACCCCTACAGTTCCAGTTTTATTTATTGCCTCCAAAAAGCCCGCAGAGACCTTCCCACGCGGGACAGTCCTGAAAAACCCATTCAAGTCACTCCACACAGGGCGACACACCCACGTGAAGTCCCGCCCGGCTGCTTCCGCTTCCAGCCCTATCCCCTCCCCTTTCCCGTTCGGCGCCCTGCAATGACGTCAGAAGTGGGCACAGAAATCCGAGCCCGCGCGTGCGCTGTGCGCAGGCAGCAGCCCGGTGCTTGCTCCCGGAGCGTGCCGTCTGGGAGTCGGCGTGGTCCCAGTGCTGCTAGGGGCGAGTCTGTAGCGCGAGGCGTCCTTGAGCTGAGGACCATGAACCGCAGCCGCCAGGTGACGTGCGTGGCCTGGGTCCGCTGCGGCGTGGCCAAAGAGACTCCGGACAAGGTGAGGCCTGGTCGCTGGAAGGTGGAAGGAGCGGCCTCTTCGCAGCATCCTCGGTCAGCCCCGCCTGGGGAACCGGGACCCTCTGTACGCGGCCTTGGCCTGGCTGCTGTGACTGGACGGGGTGAGGCCGACTTTGCCCTGATTGTCGTGAGGAGGCCTGAGGCTCCCAGGGCCTGGGAGTCGGGGGCCGCGCCCTCTCACGGTCCCTTCCTCGGAGTCCAGCCCCACCCCCGAATTGGCCGACACAGAGACCTCTTCGGAGGGAGGAGGGCGGGGTATTGCTCAGAGTGGGAAATCCCCCCAAAGCCTTCTTGACAGCACCGTAGCTTCGCGCACACCCCGGTGCATTTTCGGGCAGCACGGGAAGAGGGAGCACGTGTGTGAAACCACTTTCCACTCCCGAGTTTGGAGGAGTGAGCGGGATGAGAGGTGTAGTGTAGAAAAAACTGGTGTGGAGACCATGATGCCGTGAGGCTCGGCAGAGACAGCGATCCAAGTGAGATGTTTGATGTGGCAGTGGGGGTGAGGGGTAGACGTGACACATTATGAAAGGAACCCCTACAGAAATTAGAGAATGAGCCTATAGTAGAGGTGAAGATGACTTAAGTTGTTCAGCTGATATTACAGGTGCTCTCTGCGTTTTGGGCATTGTTTAGGGTCTGGATACAGGCATAAACAGAATGGAAAGATTCCAGTCCTTTCTGGAGTTGACAAGTGCATGTATGTCAGTGGGAGTAAAGGGGGGGATGAGTGTAATTGAGCCAGTGATGACAGAGATGAGAAGTGATAGGAATATAAGTGGCTGGGACGTGGAGTTAACAGGAATGAGGGATTGGAATAGTCCCCTGGGTCGTGTAAATTCCACTAAGGCACATACCTTATTTGTCTTATTGTTTTATTCACCAGTTTCTCAGTGTTTGGCTCCAGTAGGAACTCAATGCATATATATATATATATACACGTACGTGTATATATATATATACGTATGTATATATATATATAAAACAGGGCCAGAAAATTATTACTGAAGGAGGTATTAGTTGTTATTAAAAAGGTATATGTAGGCTTTTAAAGGCTATATGAGTTCCAAACATGTCTACATAGTGCAACCACTTGGGGAGTTTCAGACAATACTGATGCCTAGGGCGCATGGCTGGCTCAATTGATGGAGCATGGGACTCTTGATCTCAGGATCATGAGATCAAGCCTCCCCCACCCCCAGCGGGTATAGAACTTACTTAAAAATACCGATGCCATGCCCCACTCCCAAATATTTAATTTAATTGGCCTGGAGTGTTAAAAGATTCCCCCCATGTGATTCTAATTGCCGACATGTTTTAGAACTACAGCTTGAAGAGTTTATCGGAAGAAGAGGTGAGCTTATTCTACAAAATCCCAGAGAAACTCAGATCAATGAGAATAATTAGAAAATAAATATCTTTTTAAAGGGGGGTGGTCCCTGGGTGGCTCAGTCGGTTAAACATCTGACGTCAGCTCGGCATGATCTCGAGGTTCATGAGTTTTTGAGCACCTCGTGTGCTGACAGCTCAGAGCCTGGAACCTGCTTCAGATTCTGTGTCTCATCTCTCTCTGCCCCTCTCCTGCTCATGCGCTCTCAAATATGAATAAACCGTAAAAAAAGAAAAAGAAGTATCTTTTGATTAAACTTAAAACCCCTTAGTTTCTGGAACAGTGGAATGTCACCCCTCAAGAGGATTTCCATATTACTAGAGGTGGTTTAGTGCAAACTGAGTGACTGATTCATCGTCTGTCACCAGGGATCCCTACCATGAGCTGAGCACTGAACTATATGCATAAATACACAACGATAAGTTGGTTCCTTTCAAGGAGCTTACAGGTTAGCAGTGATGGGGTGTTTTAAAAGGTGCTGAAGCACTGACTAAGCAGAAGACTGCAGTTTTGAAGTAAAGAAAATGATTCCAGTTTTGTACAGGATCTCCAAGTGGAGAGAGTCTTAAAGGCAGCTAGAAAGATGGAGCTGGAGTGTGGGGCTAGAGAAGGGGGAGTTTGGGGTAATCGGTTCGGAAGCGGTAGTTTCAGTCTTCAAAAAAAAATGAGCTTCACAAGAAAGTAACAGCGTGATGAGTGAATAGGGCAGTGAGAACTGGGAAAGGAGCCGGGGAGCAAGGCAAGGATGGTTTGTTTAGGAATACACACAGTGGGGGCGCCTGGGTGGCTCAGTCGGTTAAGTGTCCGACTTCAGCTCAGGTCATGATCTCACAGTTCGTGGGTTCGAGCCCCGCATCGGGCTCTATGCTGACTGCCAGCTCAGATCCTGGAGGCTGCTTCAGATTCTGTCTCCCTCTCTCTTTGACCCTACCCTGCTCAGCTGTCTCTCTCTCTCAGAAATAAAACATTAAAAAAAAAAAAAAAAGGAATACCCACAGGGAAAATGAGAACTAACCAGGAAGAATTCAGAATAATTCAAAGAAAATGAGATGGGCTATCATAGAAATCAATTTATACAAGTCAGTCTTTGTTCAGAAGTCTGGGAAGAAGTAGACTGAACATGATTTTTAAACAGTTGGAGGTGGGAAAGGATTTAATGACATAGAGACATGTGAGAACTCCATTTACAGTGAATTTAGAGAGTCTTGATTGAAGTTTGATTCTTGAGGTCTTTTGAAGTTATATTTTACGCTAGTTTGCAAACTTCTTTGTAATTCAGAGATTCAGAATGATTTCCTTAGCCGTGCCTCAGTGAAGTGTCTGCTCTCTTATAGGTAGAGCTTAGTAAAGAAGAAGTGAAACGTCTCATTGCTGAAGCAAAGGAAAAATTACAGTAAGTTTAAAATTGTTGTTACCTACTTTCGACAGACTTTAAAGTCTAGGTGGTATGTAAGTCTTAAACAGTGATGACAGGTGGTCTTGTCATTGAGTGGTATCATTTGGGTGATTTCTTTACCTTTTTCTTCCCTTGGTGTAGAGAAGATGGTGGCAGTGATGAAGAGGAGACAGGCGATCCTTTGGAAGATGGCATGCAGAGTGCACGTACCCAGGCGCGGCCAAGGGAGCCCCAGGAAGATGGTGACCCAGAGGACGACAGGACGCTGGACGACGATGAGCTGGCCGAGTACGACTTAGATAAATACGATGAGGAAGGCGACCCCGGTGAGAATTCACTCACTTGTGGTTTTTAATCACAAGCTCCGTGTGTCAGATCATGCGTCTAGTGTTTGCAGACCTTTACTGTGAGATTTCATTGTCCTTTATGCCAGTTGAATAATCTGGTTCAAGGCTCGGGAAGATGGCATGTTTCCTAAACTAGTGTAGAAAATAAGCTAACCCACCAATCTAAGATCTAAAAAAAAATATAGTTCATATATTTTATTTTAATAGTGAGTATAATCTGTAACTTGGGTTGGGGGATGGGCAAGATGGGTGAAGGGGAGTGGGAGATACAGGCTTCCGGTTATGGAATGAATAAGTCATGGGGGTGGGGATGAAAGTTACAGCACAGGGAGTATAGTCAAAGGTCCTGTAATAGCCTTGTGTGCTGACCAGCGGTAGCTACACTTGTGAGCCTGGTGTGATGTATACGAGATGGAAGTCCCTGTGTTGTACACCTGAAACTAATGTAATATTGTGTTTCCATTAGACCCAAATGAGAAAAACAAATTTTAATCTGTAACTCATTTCTCTTTGCATTAATGAGAGAGGAGTTATTACCCCCATTTACAGAGAAAACTGAGGCTTACACAGATGAAATAACTTCACCACTGTGACACAGCTGCTGAACTGTGGAGCTGAGGGTTGAACATTCTCTTGCTCTAAAGCCTTTATTCTTTCAGTGTACTTGATTAGATGCAGAGAATAGTGTTTTCCTTTGAATTGGGTTGTGGGCCCCTAACCTTGCTGCCATCCTGCTACGACAGAGTGCCATGGGAATCCAGAGAAAAGGGGAGCTAACCCAGCCTGCAGAAATGGCATCCAGGGGGACGCCTGGGTGGCTCAGTCGGCTAAGCATCCGACTTCGGCTCAGGACATGATCTCATGGTTCATGGGTTCAAGCCCCACATTGGGCTCTGTGCTGACAGCTAGCTCTGCGCCTGGAGCCTTTTTCAGGTTCTGTGTCTCCCTCTCTCTCTCACCCTCCCCTGCTCAGGCTCTCTCTCTCTCTCTCTCTCTCTCTCTCTCAGAAATAAAGCATTAAAAAAAATTTTTTTTTAAATGGCATCCAGAAACTGCTGCTTAATTATCCCCACACTATGTGGACCATTGGCTCTGTCTTTCTCATCCAGTTGAAATCCCCATCTCTGTTGCCTGTCAAATGTTTAAGACTGAGTAGTCCTCTTCCTTAAAGTGGCTTCCCCTAACAATTAAAGCATCTTTCTCCTCCTGAGTTTTCCATTATTTGAGGTGTACTCTGTGTCACCCTTGCAGATACGCCGTGAGAGAAAGCCGCTTTGAGGTGCATTAGTGCAGAGGTGTAGGAGTCGTTCTTTCAGGGTCATGGCAAGTTAGCCTGTCAGCAGTTCTTGGAAATCTTGCAATAAAGAAACCCATTTAACCTTGTGAAACTCATCATTTTTTATTTGATTTGACCAGGCCACCTTTATTTTGTATCGATTCCAGTGTTTTAGGGTAATTTTCAAAGCCACCCCTCTCTGTAGCACTTTTTAATGACTACAAGGAACGAGTTAGAGTTGTAATATTTTCTAAGAGACAGTTCAACAGTTTAATGCTTTTACTGGAACATTGTGAATACCAAGGCTATCAGATACGTATTCCAAGATCACATACAAATGGCTTTTAAATTCCCATTGATTACTCAGTGTTTCCTTCCCTGACTATGGATGATCCAGTTAGTTATGAAATAGTCGGATTTCAGTCTAAAGACTGGGTACTGTAGGAAAATGCTTCTGTCAAAATGACTGTTTTATTCATTTCAAAAATGTATGAATTCTTACAGATACCGAAACTCTTGGTGAGTCTCTCTTGGGTCTTACAGTCTATGGAAGTAATGACCAAGATCCTTACGTTACTCTGAAAGATACGGTAAATATTCACATGGCTTTTCTAATTATGCTGCTTTAAGTCTTTGGGAACCTTACCAAATACATGCTTCTAGTTAATGACTTTTTCTCCCCACTTAGGAGCAGTATGAACGTGAAGATTTCTTGATCAAGCCCAATGACAATCTTATAGTCTGTGGCAGAGCTGAACAAGACCAGTGCAATTTAGAGGTGCACGGTAAGTGAGGGACACCGCTTGCAGAAAGGCCCTCCACGATTAAGATAATCACTGCAATAGTTGCTATTGTGAATTTTTAGGCACCAGGTTCTGCTAGATCTCATTTAAGTTACGTGGTTAATTACATATAGTCTACAGATATTCTGGTCATTGTGCCTGGGCGTCTGTGGTCTGGTCTGTCGCCTTGGTATCTGACTTTATGGAAATAGGTTTTTAATCTTTTATTTGAACATTTTTGCCAGTTTTTCACTCCCTTCCTCCCCTCCCCGGAGAAAACCAGTATGGAAATGCAGGAAACCGTGAGAGTCCCATTACCCTGAGGTAACTTGGTGCCATGGCTTTTTACTCCATTCTCTTTTTTGGGTACTTTCTTTATGTGGTGAAGGTTACCCTCAAAAGACAGGTTTTTGCTCTACTTTTTTTTCCACAGTCATTTCAGAGATTTCCCTTTTTCCAAAACATTTTATTTCTTCACAATTCAATGCTGAGGTCTTTATTCCTCTGGTCACCTTTCCCAGTTAAAGGAATGGTTTGTACCACTGACAGAGGTGAATGCTTTGAGTCTGAAGTAGGCACTGACTTGAATTTTCCTTTTTCGTTTGGATTTTTATATCAGATCTATTTAATGTTGATATTTATTAGTTCAACAAACATTAACTGAATAACTTTTCTAAAAAACAGGCTTTCAAGACGTCTACAATATTCTACCTCTAGATTTTCCCTTTTGTTTTTCTTGCCCCTTCTCCCGTGCATGTACCCTCAGACATGTCTGTCCTCCAACAGTATTCTGTTCATCTGTCTTTAAAATTCAAAGCTTTACAGATATTATTAGGCAAAGGCCCTTTATTATAGGAAACGTAGCTGCATAGCTCAAAAATTAAAATCTTTAGGGCGCCCATGTGGCTCAGTCAGGTAAGCATCCAACTCTTGGTTTCAGCTCAGATCATGATCTCACGGTTTCTGAGTTCAAGGTTCTGGCACTGACAGTGCAGAGCCTGCTTTGGATTCTCTCTTTCTCTCACTCCCTTCCTCTCTCTCTGCCCTTCCCATCTCCTTCCCTCCCCCTCCCCCACTCTCCTTCCCTCTCTCCCTGCCTCCCTCTCTCCATACATACATACACGCACACACACAAACTAACTAACTTAAAAAAACATTAGGGATGCCTGGGTGGATCAGTCAGTTAAGTGTCTAACTTGATTCCAGTTCAGGTCATGGTCTCTCAGTTTGTGAGTCCGAGCCCCACATTGGGTTTTGTGCTGACGGTGCAGAGCCTGCCTGGGATTCTGTCTCCTCTCTCTTTGACCCTTCCCCGCTTGCACGCGTGCACTCTCTGACTCTCTTTCTCTGTCTCAAAAAGAAACAAACATTTTAAAATATACATCTTTTTAAATTAAATCTTTAGGTTTAATTTTTTTGACATTATCTAGGTTCTTTGTCACTTATTCCATTTCGTAGCTTGGATTTCTGGAACTCTTCAGTCTTTAAGCTGGCTGCAGGAAGCCTATAGATGAAGCCATTTTAATCCCATGGCCCATTGTGGATCTATTTATAAAATGAAAAGGCTTTAAATAGCAGATACCTCAGTGTGAAGTTATTCTTGGTGAAATTTTTTTTAAAGACCTTTTTTTTTATGTTGGTTCTGTGCAATTAGTATCTTGCCATCTTTTTTTAAGACCAATTCTAATTTCAGAAAATTGAAACTGTTCCCATTTGCCATCGATTTTTTATGCATTCTGTCAGAGCTTACTGGAATCATTCTTTTGAATTTAGTGAATATCAGGAGTTAAAGTAAACCAGTTGCATTCCCTCTTCCTTCTAAACTAGGTCATTAAAGAGATATTTTATTTGGATCTGGTGTGGATCTCCAAATTATTCAGCATATCTCTAATCAAGAATGAGTTCAAGGGGTGCCTGAGTAGCTGTGGGTTAAGTGTCCAACGTTGGCTCAGGTCATGATCTCATGGTTTTTGGGCTGGAGCCCCACATTTGAGTCTGCTGTCAGCGCAGAGTCCACTTCAGATCCTCTCTGTCTCCCTCTCTTTCTGCCCCTCTCCTGCTCGTGCACATGCTCTCTCTCTGTCTCTCAAAAACAGATAAACATTTAATAAAAAGAACTTGAAATTACACTCTAAAGCTGATCTGAATGTTGATTTGACATGGTTAAAAGAAAACTATTTTGAAGCATCCTTACCATTTTTATCTAAAACGTAAGCTGAGTGCATTGACTATGGTTGAGGTTCTTGCAGGATCACAAGCTTATATTTTGAACATACATCTCAACCTGAAGTCCTGTGATAGAACATGACATGGAATCTGCTGATCCCAGGATCTGTCCCGGATGCAGAGATTTAAGGACTTTTTTTTTTTTTTAATTTAAATTCCAGTTAGTCAACATACAGTATAATATTAATTTCAGGTGTACAATATAGTGCTTCAACTTCCATATAACACCTGGTGCTCATCCCAAGTGAACTCCTTAATCCCCATCACCTACTTCATCCTTCCCCACCCTCCCCTTCCCTCTGCTAACCATCAATTTGTTCTCTGTAGGTAAGAGTCTTGGTTTGTCTCTTTTTTTTCCATTGCTCGTCTGTTTTGTTTCTTAAATTCCACATATGAGTGAAGTCATATGGTATTTGGCTTTCTCCATCTGACTTATTTCATTTAGCACGATACTCTCCAGCTCCACCCATGTTACTGCAAATGGCAAGATTTCATTATTTTTTATGGCGGAGTAATACTCCATCGTGTGTCACACTCTACATCTTTCAGGTTTTTTAGGTTTATTTTAAGCAAGGGAGGGGCAGAGAGAGGGAGAGAGAGAATCCCAAGCAGGCTCCGCACTGTCAGCACAGAGCCCTCTGCACAGTGCTGTGCGAGCCCTCACGAACTGTGAGATCATGAGCCGAAATCAAGAGTCAGACTCTCAACTGACTGAGCCACTCAGGCACCCCTATGCCATAATTTTTTTTATCCGTTCGTCAGTGGACACTTGGGCTGTGTATATAAATTGGCTTTTGTAGATAATGCTGCTAAAAACAAGAAGTATTACAAATAATAAGAATTCACGATAGCTGCACTTTCAGTTTTGTTGGAGGAAGACTATTAATTATAAGGAAAGGGAAGTAAAAGGAATTAAACAATTACAGTAAACAAAGAGGGAGAGAAGTATAGAGAACAGAGAAGGCTTAATACATCAAATCAGGTACTTACAATATCCAGCCTTCTGGCTGGGGAAACCCAGTGGTGAGCAGCCTGGTTGGAGTCCTGATTGAGGATCCTGGGCAGAGTGTTCTCCCCTCTGGTGAGATTTCCAACTAGCTACTCGCCCAGGGCAATATATATACCACTCAGCATGATTTATGGTTAGTCATTAAGTTTGCCTAAGTGCAGTCCTGAGCAAGCTGTTTTTTTTCTGTTTCTCTTATGGTATCACAAATCTTAGGGGGCTGGGTGTTTTCATATTCCTCTTCCCTCCCTGATCCATCCCAGGAGGCCAGGCTGGTCTGGCTCAGGGAGGAATGTGAAGCCTGTTAATCCCTCCTGGTGTCAGGAACACAAGGGCCAGTTTTGATCCAGAGGCCAGATACAGAGTATAAGCCAACTAAGCCCCCAAGATTGTGTATGTGCGGCTCTGGGCAAAAATGCCTGTCACACAAACAGCATCTGTACAGAACACCAGGGTGCACGTATGTATCACTTTGTATTACATTCTTTGGGATCGTAGTAGGGTAACTCTATTTTTAACTTTTTGAGGAAACTCCACACTGTTTGCCAGGATGGCTGCACCAGTTTGCACTCCCACCAACAGTGCAAGAGGGTTCTCCTTTCTCCACATCCTTGCCAGCACCTGTTGTTTCTTCCGTCATTGAGCTTAGCCATTCTTACAAGTATGAGGTGACATCTCATTATAGGTTTGATTTGCATTTCTCTGAGGATCAGTTATGTTGAGCATCGTTCCATGTGTCTGTTGGCCATCTGGATGTCTTCAGAAAAACGTCTGTTCATGTCTTCTGCCCATTTTTAATTTGGATTACTTGCTTTTTGGTGTTGAGTTTTAGAAGTTCTTTATATATTTTGGATACTAAACATCATTTGCAAATATCCTCTCCCATTCTGTAGGTTGCTTTGTAGGGTTTTTTAAATTTTTTTGTTTCTTTTTATTATTATTATTTTAGAGAGTGCAAGAACAGGGAGAGGGGCAAAGGGAGAGAGAGAGAATCTTAAGCAAAGAGAGAATCGCTAAGCGTGGAGCCCAGCACGGGGCTCGATCCTGTGACACTGGGATCATGGCTGAGCCAGAATCAAGAGTTGGACGTTCAACCAACTGAGCCACCTAGGTGCTCTTTCCTTTTAGTTGTGTTGTGTTGATTATTTTCTTTGCTGTGCAGAAGCTTTTTATTTTGATGTATTACCGACAGTTTATTTTTGCTTTTGTTTCCCTTGCCTCTGGAGACATATCTAGAAAGTGGTCTGAGAAGTTTGTTTAAAATCCTTAGCCTCTCTTAACAGTGCTTCTTTCTAGTAAAAAAGCATATTTGGGGGAATTTCTGATTGGACTCTTTTATCAGTGTTTGATCATATAATTTTTTACTTTTTAGTCATTGATTTTAACAGTATTTTTGCTCCTTAACATTATGACTATGAATGATAAAGAGCTGATTGTTTTTGTTGTCATAGTCCGACAGGGTTCTCAAGAGCTTTATTTACAGTGCTGGCCTCTGAATATTAAAGAAGTAATTTTAAAGATAAAAATAATTTTTGACAAGCTTTTAAATTTCTAAAAATGAGTTCTTTCCCTCCAGTATTATTTTCTGTTTCTTCTTATAACCGGATAGACCTCTAAAAGATCATAATGAAATACTCCTCCAGAGCCCTTATCAGTGTTTCCGGTAGCGGGTTTGAACCCGTGCGCATGCAGCGTGCTCAGGCACATGTCCATTCTCTGTCATTGCTCCTTTCCCCGTGGGGGCCCACCAGGTGGCAGGAATATATGAGACTTGTACAAGTTTTCCTGAGCAGTAACAACTTTGGAGGCTCCTTTTAATGCTGTCAAATGTCTCACTTTAAGCCCATGAGATTTGCTTTCTTATTCTTATGCGATAAAGTCTCATCTCAATATTTTCAGTTTATAATCAGGAGGAAGATTCTTTTTATGTGCATCATGATATACTCCTGTCTGCATACCCTCTAAGCGTGGAGTGGCTGAACTTTGATCCTAGCCCAGACGATTCTGCAGGTAAATAGAAGAGCTAAGATAGCTCAGTGGTTTCTGGTCCAGTATGGGATTCCTAGCCACATAAGTTATGTGTGTCCTGTGTGAATGTTTTCAGAACTGTTGATTTTTTATGAAGTTAATGTTATTTTATGAAGTTACATAGTTCTTAAAACACAATCACTTAGTAGTTTTGAGTCCGTATGTCTCTAGACTTCAGATAAAAAATAGGTAGCTGCCCCACTGTGGGCAGAAGAACAGGGCCTGACAGCAGTAGGCTCTGTAGAACTGGGTGAAGTTTTCAAAATAAAAAACCCAGAGTATAAAACAGCATGATGTGTCTGAGAGTTTAGTGCATGACCTTTTTCAGAAGACACCAAGTAGAACCAAAATGAAGAGAGAATTAGGTTCTCCTGTTAGTCTTTTTAGCCACAGCTGCACACTACTAGTTGTGCCCCTTTCTCCTTAATAAAGGTTAAATCTGAGACTACTCCTACCTTACATCTTGTTGGCCAAGCTTATTCACATTCATGATCTGATTAGATCCTCCTGCTCCTCACAACACTGGTGAAGGTGGCAGAGGGTTTCTGTTCTCCTGACCTAAGTGAGGACCCTGTTATTCAACTTACTGTCTGAGGACCAGCAGCACAGTATTGGCATCACCTGGGAACCGGTCAAAAGTGCAGGCGTAGGGCCCCACTCAAGACTTCCTGAAACAGAATACGCAGTTTAACCATATTCAGGTGATAGCGCGTGCTATGAAGTCGGAGAGAAACTGCTCTGAGCCATTACATCTATAGTAAAGTATTTTTCACTAGAAGTTTTTAAACCAAACACCTCGTTTCCTCCTATAGGAAATTATATTGCTGTGGGAAATATGACTCCCGTTATTGAAGTGTGGGACCTTGATATAGTGGACTCTTTAGAGCCAGTCTTCACACTTGGAAATAAGCTATCAAAAAAGAAGAAAAAGAAAGGAAAGAAGGTAAACAAGTTAATTACTTAAAACTCTAATGACAGAGATAAATTTTCTGGTAGGTGAGAGAAAGAGAACATAAGCTTTTTCAGTTAGACACTTCAGTGGAACAGGCAGATGGTTATGAAGTTATTAAGTTTCTAGTTTAAAAAAGCCCATCCCAGAAGAAATTGATCTCTGATTGCACAAAACTTCCACTGGTACGTTTTTCATCCTTATACAAAACAGTTTGCTCTCCGGTTATGATCCTTTTTGATAGGTGGTAACTATTCACACTAATATGCCGATTTTGAACTTTGGAAAAATCTCTTTAGCCTTTAGTATGTTGAATTCCAAATATCCATGGTATTAATTCCTGTAGCTTTAAAAACTTGACTTTGGGGGTGGGAGGGTGATATTTATAGAACTGCACCACTTAGATTAAGAACGACTACATTCTCTCCTCTGTAAAGAGTATTTATCATGGATCTCTAAAGGAATAGGAAGACAGGGTATTTCTTTCTCTAGGTCTTCATGTTTGCCTAAGATCAAACAATAACCTTAAGATTGAAAGAATCTTTCAAATTAACCTATCAATTACAGGGGGCACTTTGATACAAAAAGTAATTAAACAATTATTACAGAGTTCCTCAGCCGAGGGGCACACCGATGCTGTCCTGGACCTTTCTTGGAATAAGCTGATCAGGTAAAAAGCAATAACATTTGGAGGATTGTTAGAGACTGTGACCATTGTCATCTTACCTCATGTCTTCACCTGTCTCTGCGTGCTGCTTGGGGGTCTCTGTGTCCCTGTCTGCCTCCCCTTTCCTGCAGTATGCCCACTTGAAGGCAGGAGCTCTGCTGCCTGTCCTTGGGGCCCCCACACCACCTGCCAGCCCTGCGCTTGGTAGGGGTTCAGGCTCGTTGCGTACGTGGTGAGCAGTCGCCCTCCCCAGCACCACTGGGGAGAAGTGTGTGTGCTGCAGCACCCACAGGGCCAAACTCTCTTTTCCTGGGAGACACTGCCCTCACTTCATTTAGTTTTCACAAAGTCTCTTCCACATTCCTTAAATTTTATGTAATTGTGGTAAAATATGCATAATATTTACCATTTTTAACTATGTTTTAAGTGTACGGTTCTCTGTTATGCAGCCATCATCATCATCCAACTCCAGAACTTTTTTCATCTTCTAAAACTGAAACTATGTGCCCATGAAACACCAGCTCTCCGTTCTGGCCGCCCCCGGGCACTAGGGACCCACCACTCTACTCTGTTTCTCTGAATGGACTCCTCCGATTACCTCATATGGGTGGAATCCCAGTACCTGCCCTTTTGTGACTGACTGGCTTCTTTCACTTAGTCTGAGGTCATCCATGTTATAGCATGTGGCCAGGTTTCCCTCCTCTCTGAGGCTGAAGGATACTCCATTGTACAGATAGTGCACATTTTGTCCATAAATCTGTCCATGGATACTTGAGTTGCTTCTGCCTCCTGGCTGTTGTGCATAATGCTGCTGTTCTGCACATTGATGTAAATAGAACATGGGTGTACAAAAATCTGTTTATAGCCCCAGCTTTCAGTTCTTCTGAGAACTGAAAAGTTCAAACCCAAAAGTGACATTGCTGGGTCATGTGGCAATTCTGTTTACCTTTTTGAGGAGCACTCTTCAAGTGCTTATTGGCCACTTGTGTATCTTTCGAGAAACATTGATTCCTTTGCCCATTTTTGAAATTGAGTTGTTTGGCTTTTTATTGAGTTGTAGTTCTTCATAAATTCTGCATATAATCCCTCATCAGGTTTGCGATTTGCAAATATTTTCCCCCATTTGGTGGATTGCCTTTAACTCCTTTGATACTGTTCTTTGGTGCACAGAAGTTTTTAGTTTTGATGTAGTCAGTTTATTTTTACTTTTGTTGCCTGTGCATTTAGTGTTCTATCCAAGAGGTCATTGCCAAATCCTTGCTATGAAGCTTTTCCCTTAAGAGTTTTACAGTCTTAGCTCTTGGTTTTAGGTGTCTGATCCATTTTGAGTTCATTTTTATATACAGTTTAAGAGTTCCATTTCATTCTTTTTGCATGTTTCATCTGCATATCCTTTACACTCATCCATAAACAAGTTACCCCAAAAGGCCATTTTCCTAATAGCGTAGTCAGCTTGAGAGGCTACTAAGGCAAGAAAGGTAAGCATTCGATTGAGGGATAAAAACAAAGTGGATTGCCCGAGGCACATTTTCTTAACATTTCTGTTACACTGGATGCTTTGGAATTTTGAGCATTCTAAGGAGGATCCCAGAGTGCTAGCTTACCAAGGGACATCCTGCATCTGTTTGTGTTCAGACCTCTTCAGAGTTAGAACCATTTGTTGAAATGGACCCAAGAAAGTCGTTTAGGTTAGTATTTCCCAAACTTAACCTGCCAGTCAGAATCTTCTGGATGACCCTTTAGAGTACAAGTTCTCGGGCTCTCATCCCCTCAAGATTGAGTCAGATCTGGAGCAAGGGCCCAAAACTGTTGTGCTTTGTTATATTTTGTTTTTGAAAGCTTCCCCAGGTTTTGTCTAAATTGGGCCTGTTGCTGACAAATGGGCAGATGAATAAGAGATTGAATATGCGCGTACTGTGCTTTTAGGAATCTGCTCATTTATAAATCTGAACTGTCACAGTAATTACATAAACTAAATTCTAATCGTATAGCAGCTGTTACTTTGCATAACTGAAACTTTGTTCTGATGGAACAGCCCTCATCATCCAAGCTGATTCCGCATCCCTGTCCCCAGTCAAGGCGGCTCCCTCACTCCGCTCACATACAGCCAACCCCCCTGCTCCTCCCCCGCCTCATCTGCGCCTACATCTCCCTCACTGCAGTGCCACATGTGTCTTCGTTCTGTGACTCTTCTACTTTCTACCATCCTATTTTAGACCTGGGTCTTCCTTTACCAAAACAGTGCAGAATGTTTTAAATACTTTCCAGCCTCTGATGCATAGAGTTTGGGATCATGGTGAAGGATAACGTGATGGTGTCCTAGTTGGGGACCTTGGTTTCCAGTAAAACGCTCCCAGTGACAAAATGCATGTCCTCTGCTTGTACTCTCATTGAAGAGTGCTCTTCTTGGGAATGTAGCATTTGGGAGTTTTCTGGGGGGTATTTATTTTTAAACCTACAAGAAGAATTTTAATTGGAAAGAATTAAAAGAATTAAATGGAAAGAATCTCAGATGTTTGGGAAAGGATAAGAATGAAAAGTACCATGAAATTTTTAACTTTTTGCTGTTAGCAAGCATTGAATATAAGTAAAATATTGGGAATTTAACATTTAGTCTTTGAACATGCCAAGGACATAAAACATTAATGGCTTGTGTATGTATGGGACTTAACAGAAGCTTTGAAATTCATTGAGTAGGGAAAAAGCTAACATGATCTGAGTACACATGATCATCTTAAAGAGAACCCTACCTGTGTCACTGAAATGTGAGTAATAAAACTGAAAGCAGTTTGTATAATGGAAATATTTCTTGAGGAAATAATATCCAAAAATGAACCCATTGACATTTTAACAGCATACTAGTTTTCTTAACAAAGAATACTATGACTAATGACTTGATTCTGTGTCAATTTCAAACTAGACATTGAAGAATGAGCTTTCAATTTCAGGAATACCTATATTCCTACAAGGAGAAAAGGCAGGCAACTAACATTTATCAGGGGTCTACCATATTCTCAGCCATGTGCTTGAATTACTTTAAAATTGGTTGTAGCTTTCTCATTGGCAGGCAGGGAGGTGTGACTAACTTTTAAGTCTTTAGCTAAGTCTTATAGTTAATAAATGACAGCACCAGAAATCCATCTCAGGTTTTCTGGGCTCCAAGCCTGTGTTCACTTGTAATAACTACATTATTAGTGCTTGATCCCTAAGAGATAGGCATATTGGTTTTTCCTATTAATAGCATTTAATGCTCTTTTTTTTTTAAGTTGAAATATAAATTTACATTGTCCTAAAATTCACTCTTTAAAGTGTACAGTTCAGTGATCTGGAGTATATTCCCAAGGCTGTACAACTATCACTAGTGTCTAAGTCCATAACACTTTTATCCAAAAAGCAATCCAATCCGTTAACAGTCAGTCCTCATTCCCTTGTCCTTCCAGCCCCTGGCAACCCCCGATCTTCTTCCTGTCTCTGTGGACTTGACTGTTCTGGACATTCCTAGAAATGGAATCCTAGAATATGTGGCCTTCTGTTTCTAGATTCTGTTACTTTGTATAATCTTTTCAAGGTCCATCCTATTGTAGCATTTATCAATACGTCATTCCTTTTTATTGCTGAATAATAGTCCCTTGTATGGATATATACACCGTATTTTGTGTATCCATTCACCAGTTAATAGACATTGGTTTGTATTTGCTTTTTGCCTGTTATGAGTAATGCTACTGTAAACATTCGTGAACAGATTTTTGCACAGACCTGTGTTTTCATTTTCTAGGATATGTACCTAAGAGCATAATTGCTAGGACATATGTTAATGTGTGTACCATTTACATTCCCACCAGCAGGGTAGCTAATTTTTCTGTTTCACTAGCACTTCTTGTCTGTCTTTTTCATTATAGCCATCCTATGAATATGATGGTATCCCATGTCTTCATTTCCCTAATGAACAACTTTTCACATGTTCACTGGCTATTTATAGATCTTTAGAGAAATGTCTATTCATATTCTTTGCCCAAATTCTAATTGGGTTGTCTTTTAACTATTTAGTTGAGAGTCCTTTATGTATTCTAGAATCAGGTCCTTTATTATCAGATACATGATTTACAGATATTTTCTTCGATTCTGTGGATGGTCTTTTCACTTTCTTGATGGTATCATTTGCAATACAAAATACATGTTGATGATGTTTAATTTATTTTTATCTTTTGTTGCTTAGGCTTTTCGTGTCATATCTGAGAAACCATTGCCTAACCGAGGGTTACAAAGATTTATGCCTGTTCTCTTCTGAGAGTTTTATACTTTCAGCTCTTACACTAGTAGATCCATGATCTCTCTTGAGCATAGTTGAGATAGGGGTGTAACTTCATTCTTTTGTGTGGAGATATCCAGCTGTCCCTGAACCATTTGTTGAATATACTGTTCTTTTCCCCACTGACCAGTGAATAATCTGAACTTTCTTGTCAGAAACAAATGACCATAAATTTGAGGGTTTATTTTTCATTCTATTCTGTTAACCTGTATGTCTGTCCTTAAGCCAGTAGCACATCATTAGGATTATAGTGGCTTTTCAATCCATTTTGAAATCCAAACTGTGAACTTACCAGTTTTGCTCTTCTTTTCCAAGATTATTTTGGCTATTCTGAGTCCCTTGCATTTTCATATGAATTTTAAAATAAGCATGTTCATTTTCTGGGGGAAAAAAAGTCTGCAGGGATTTTGAAAAGGATTAGTTGAACCTAGATCAGTCTGTAGATGGCAGTATTTCTGTCTTCACAACATTGTCTTCCAGTCCATGAACATGGGATATCTTTCCATCCATCTAGATACTCTTGCGTTCAGTAATCTTTAGTGGTTTTATATATGAAGTTTGAATTCTTTTTTTAAAATCAATTGTTTTATTCCTTTTGTTGTTATTGAAAATAGATACATTTAGTGCTCCTGACTTTAAAAAAAAAATTACCTGAGTTTTCTCCTCCCCTTCTCAGAAACGTGTTGGCAAGCGCATCAGCTGATAACACTGTCATTCTGTGGGATATGTCCTTGGGGAAACCAGCAGCTAGCCTTGCTGTACACACAGACAAGGTATGGTGATTGAGTGGATAAATGGTTTCTAAAAAATCTAGCTACAGATAATCCCAAACATTTATATATGGCTTTTTGTGAATTTACATTGACATACTCCCTTATTGGATCTTTTCGCATTACTATCTTATCTCACAGAGCCTTTGTGATAGTTAGAATTACCCACCTTAGAGATGCAAACATGAAGACAGAAAGATGAAGTGACGGGAAACACTAGTACCTTGTAGCATGTTTACAGAGACTCCTAAAAAGAGGGGTGTCAGTCACCAGATGAGGTTAAAGAATGTCACAGATCTGTTACTACAGAACCCAGGGATCTAATGTGCTGGTGTACACTGTGGGCCTTCTGGAGTGTGTGGAGTTGCCCAGTTAAGTTTGACCTTTCCCTTTTTTGTTCTGCACATATTTTAACATTTGAGGGACCTCTACATTCTGCCAAACACAACTTGAGAAATGCTGCATTATGTCTTTTAAGTGACTGCTTTTATTTGAAAATGTGTTGTGTCCTTTTGACTATGTAGACCATTTGTTTCTTTAAATAGTACTACATTTCAAAGGAAAAAAATACAGAAACGTTGCCAAATTGATTCTCTTGAGTATTAAGCAATTTTACCAAAACCAAACAAACATGTATCTGTTCATTTATGTTTCCTCCATTTAGGTCCAGACTCTGCAGTTTCATCCATTTGAAGCACAGACTCTGATTTCCGGATCCTATGATAAGTAAGAAAACACTACAGGAGTTATACCTGCTTTTTTATCCTCTTGATCTAATTCAAAAAGTATCACTTGATGCTCAGACAATATATTACTGTTTAAACTTTTAGTAATGCTTATTATTCCCTTTCAACTTTGGTTCTTTCACTCTGCACGGGAATGTGTTTCATAATAATGTAGTTCCTAACTAGCAGCTACTTTGATTTTTAGAGGGTGTATGAGTTAGCCATTGCTATGAAACAAGCTATCCCAAAATTCAATGACTTAAAATAATCAGCATTTATTTCCTGTACCACTGCTAAATTGAGCTAATCTAGGCTAGACTCAACTAGAAGTCTCTTAATCTTGGCTTATATTGGTAGGGCCATGAAGATTTGTCTCTCCTTATGTTTCACATCCTCATGGAACCAGTGGGCTGACCCACACATGTTCTCAGGCTGAAGTCAGAAGCTTAAGCAGAGATACCAAGGCCTCTTGAGACCTAGGTTCAGAACTAATATACTTTTGTCTTTTTTTTGGCTGAATGAGATGACATGGAGTGGGAAATGAACTCTTTCTTTATGGAAGGATTCCAGCATTACTGACTGAGGGCATGGATTTAGGGAGAGGTGAAGAGTTAGTTAGACCCATTACAGTCCATCACAGGGGGTTTCTAGTCGTGTGTGTGTGCGTCTTTTTACAGATTGGTCTGAAGGTAGAGATAGCTAATAGAAGCAGAAAATAACTAGCAGTCTTTGATTTCTTATTCTTTTTTTTTTCTTTTTTTAATCTATTTTGAGATAGAGATCACAAGCAAGTGCACTTGGGAAAGGAGCAGAGGGAGAGAGCATCCCAAGCAGGCTCCGCACCATCAGCATGGGGCTCGAATCGACAAACTAAGAGATCGTGACCTGAGTCAAAGTCATTTGCTTAACCGACTAAGCCCCCCAGGAGCCCTGGGTTCCTTATTCTTTTGAAGAGTGATCAGTTTATACTTTTTAGTTGGGATTCATTCAGAATCACAGAAGTATATCCATTAGGTCCCCCAACACAGTAACCTACTTGTAGAGAGTAAATGTAGCTCAAATGTGGGTTACCTGGCTCTGAGCACTGCCGGGAAAGGGAAACTAGAAGTTGTCCTGGTCTTTTGGAAACAGGGAGGATTCATCTTGCAAGTAGAGGGTTCAGCCCAGAGATAGTCAAGGCTACTCTGATATCCAGAGCCACCAGTGCCTTCAAGTGACAGGACCAGAGCCCACCAGCTAGTGAAAATCAATTCCTCTTTTCTGCTTTATTTTAGAACCTTAAAACAAGCTTTAAATAATTGGATCTCAAGTTCACAGTGTTGTTTTATTACCATTGATTTTAAATAAACACACAACACATAGAAGAATTGAACTCTTAAAACCCTAACTTTGCTTGTCTGTGTTCAGGTCAGTGGCTTTGTATGACTGCCGAAGTCCAGATGAAAGCCATCGGATGTGGCGTTTCAGTGGTCAGATTGAGAGAGTGACTTGGAATCACTTTTCACCTTGTCATTTTTTGGTAAGACTGTTTTGCTTATCCAGGTTACTAATGAGTAAGAGGGAGAGAGGGCGAATCCCAAGCAGGCTCCACAGTGCCAGGGCAGAGCCTAAAGCAGGGCTTGAACTCAAGAACCTTGAGATTATGTCCTGAGCAGAAACCAAGAGTCGGACGCTCAACTGACTGAGCCACCCAGGCGCTCCAGTAATGACTTATGTTAATTCCACTGTAGAGAGAATCTCTGAAAAGCTTTTTCTGTTTTGTGTTTTGATTTTTGAGTAGGCTCCGCGTGGGGCTTGAACTCATGACACTGAGATCGAGAGTTGCATGCTCTCCAACAGCCTGCAAGGCACCCTGTTTTTCTGTATTAACATCGTGAAGTATTTACATTTTAAGATAAATAATATGTTTTTAACAATGGATTAGCCACAAATAAACATGTAAATGATTTTATTAATGTGTTTTTTGAAACATTAAGCATGGTTAATTAGTCTAAGAGGATATTCTTTTATTTAAATTAAATGGAGTTCCAGTGATGAGAATACTAGCTTATTGAATTAATGTTAGTCTCCTAAGTGGGGAAAAAAGTGTAACTTCTATAAATACCCTTAATATGTGTGGGATAAATTTTCTGTGTGGTATCTAAAGATTCCACTGAAATTTCAATCCAAATAAAATCCCAGTTTTCATCCAGAAGATTAAAGGAAGTGTGACACATCCATATATTTCCTAATTTTCATAAAGTACATGTCTAATCCTTTATAGATTTATAAATGAGAGAAAAGCTGCTTTCTTAAATATGTGGATGGTTTTAATAAGGTTCCTGAAATAGTAATCCTGAGAACCCTTAATCTCAACTGTGTCCAGAGGTGCAGTATCAACTCCCAGCTGAGTTACCTGAAGCCAGACTCCAGCTGAGGAGTGAGGTCCTAGTTGTATTTGAATATCATGTTATACTTTGGCTCTCGACACTCCAGCACGCATTTCCTGAGGTTATTTGCTGACAAGCTGTCATTGGTACTAAAATTACAAATATTGAGGAAAATGGGAAGTGATTAAAATAAAATAGTATAACCTCCTTCCCTCATCTCCCAAGGATGAGACCTCTGTCCTCTGTTTTTGTCCCCTTCCACAACCCAGGCTTCAACACTGTGTCACTTGTCCTTTCTTCCTCCCTTGTTCCTATAATGGCTGTTGCCCTCAGCCTATGTATAGGCTCAAGTCTCTCTCCAGTCCTTGACTAGGTCTATCCCTTGGTTCCTTCTTTTCTCTGCCTTTCTTGGAAGTGTAACAACCCCCTGCTGCCTTCCAGTTCTTATCTGATTAAACCTTTCAACCAAAATGTTGACACCATTCATCACTTTTCTTCAGAAGCACGATTTCCTTGGCTTCCCTGACCTTTGTTATGCCCTTCAGCCTCTTTGATTCTTCTTTGAGCACCTCATCAATGCGTACCTTAAATGACTGTGCCCCCCAGGCCTCTGTTCTCTCGAATCTCACCTCTATTTCCACATCTCTAACTAGTCCATACCATGACCAGAGCTTCATCCTCATACGCAACTGTAGAGTACACGTACTGGATTAGTCCACATAGGAACAAATTCAGCTATCCACAAGTAAATTTTGGATTTCACCATAACTTACATTGTTTACCCATTACTAAATTTTATTGCCATGTAGCATGATTTTGCCCATCTTTTACTCTTTCTAGGCCAGCACAGATGACGGCTTTGTATATAATTTGGATGCACGTTCAGATAAGCCAATTTTTACACTTAATGCACACAATGATGAAATCTCTGGTGAGCAATAACAGTGTTTCATTTCTTTTAACTTCTATTGAAGTAAATCTATGTCAGAGTCTGAGCTAATCTTTTATCTTCCTTTAGGTCTTGATCTAAGTAGTCAAATCAAGGGCTGTCTTGTGACCGCATCAGCAGACAAATATGTGAAAATCTGGGACATATTAGGAGACAGGCCAAGTCTGGTTCACTCCAGGGACATGAAAATGGTAAGACTCTGGGCATCTTTCTTCTCTGCTTTTTTCTGTTTCTGACCTGTATTGATCATCTTTCCCTAGGAATCACTGCATTAAAGAATGTGGATCTGGGGCGCCTGGGTGGCTTAGTCGGTTAAGCGTCCAACTTTCACTTAGGTCATGATCTCGTGGTTCGAGCCCCACGTCGGGCTCTGTGCTGACTGCCAGCTCAGAGTCTGGAGTCTGTTTCAGATTCTGTGACTCCCTCTCTCTCTGACCCTCCCCTGCTCATGCTGTCTCTCTATCCTAGAAATAAATAAAACATTTAAAAAAAAAAAAAAATGTGGATTTGTTGGGAAGTTAATTTTGAGCTTAGTTGAATTTGGTGGGATGTTTATGACCTAGTCTTTGATTTCCCCTAAAACTGTCCTATCTGGCTCCTTTCCCAACTTACATGATCAACAGTTGCTTGGTAAGAAGAGTAGAAAGAGGATTTTCTAGGACTCAAGTGAAATGGCCATGGTTTTCTTTTTTAACTCTAAATTGAGGACCATCTCAGGAAAGCTTGGGCCTTTAGGGCATTGCAGCTATTAGGGTCAGTTTATTTATCACCACCTCTTTGCATAATTAGTTTTGACTACACTGAAATTGATTACTATATAGTAGGAAAAATTTAGAAATAACCAGAATTCATTTAGCAAATACTTAAATGCCAGGCGCTGAGTTACATAATTGCATATGTAGATGTTTACAAATCTATGTGAGAAGGTAGGTTACAGACACAATTATATAGTACTGTCCCATGCTTATATTTAAATGCTTAAGTCCTTAGAAGACCTTGTCCCAAAATTATCTTAGCGGTTTTTATACTTTTTCGTATTTATATTTTCCATAATGCACATGTATTACCTCGTAGTAAACATTAAAAAATTAGAAGTTTAAAAAAATGTAGTAACATTATTGTTTAAAAGGGGAAAAAAAGTTTCTGGGAATACTGAGCAGTTTAGAGACCTGAGTGGTCAGAATGCACATACCCTCACAGAATAGCCATGTCATGCTGAACTTTCTGGCTTCATCTTGTAATATTCCTTCCACCTTGACTCTGAACTACTTCACAGGAAGCTTAAAAGAGATACTGGTGAGTTGGTTCTGTTACCATTCAGATAGGTTCGTGTAGATAGGAGCAGGGGTTTAGACTGCGGCTTTCTGGAAATACTGAAATCACTGACCTGTTTTCTTCTTCCCAGGGAGTTCTCTTCTGTTCTTCCTGTTGTCCTGATTTGCCCTTTATTTATGCCTTTGGAGGTCAGAAAGAAGGGCTTCGGGTATGGGATATAAGCACAGTTTCATCAGGTAAGAATCTTAATTTCCTTTTTCTGAACGAGTTCTATACAGGCTAATAGAATATGTGGCCTGAGTATATTCTGTAGATCCAGTGTTCATCCTGTAATGTAGTCTGCTTGGGAAATAGACAAGATCACATGTAACTTGGAGATGTTCAGATTCACAAATAAGTTCACAATTTAAATGTAAACGGTTTCAAAAATACTGTCTTTATGACAAAATTTGAACTTATGGAAAAGCTAGAAGGGAATGTAACATGGTCTCAAAGAACAGCCTCCCCTTTGCAGGGTGAATCATCTGCCTTTTCTCAACTACTTGCTACAAAGTCCTGCTTTCCTTAAGAGACCACTCACCTCCCTTCAGGGGAACCCGGCTGCTTATTTATTACATGGAGTTAATCCAGTTTGTCCTATAAACACGGAAGACATAGCTCCACTGATTCCCAAATCTTCCATGTAGAGAAAAGAAAATCCATCAAAAGCTCTCTGCTGGTTATGATACAGAAAAAGATGAAAGAAAAAATATTCACTTTGTCAAGGTTGATTAAATAAATCGAGGACAAAGAACAGAATAAATGTAGAACAATCTAAAACACAATTAACCGCATTCAGAATGTTAACTTGGACTTCTTGGTTATTTCATTTCCCATTTAATTCCACACTACGGCAGAGAATCCTACTGTTCATCTCTACATCTCTATATTTTATATTATAGGTTCTTAATTTTTTGATCTGGTAATTTAACTGTTATTTGTGTTTTAGTAAATGAAGCATTTGGAAGACGAGAGAGGCTTGTTCTCGGCAATACAAGAAGTTCATCTATCAGTGGCCCTTTTGGGAGCAGGACCTCAGACACACCAATGGAGTCTTAATGAGGATCATAAAATTTTTATTATCTTAACTCATTTTTTTTTTTTTTTTTTTAAAGCTGGCCCAAAAACATCCATGTATGGCTACAGCCATGTAGTGACTGGAGCAAATCTCATTTCCTACTGTCAGACATTCCCTGCAGCTTGGGGGCAGCACAAACAGGGGTGGTCTTTGTGCCTGCCTTTAGGACTCCTACTGCATTTCTTGAAGAGAATAATAAAAACAAAAAAGGTTTTTAAAAACTAATTCCTTAAAAATGCCATCTGTATAGGAAACTAGGTTTGTAAAGTACATTTATGGAATTTTAGAAGAAAATCCTCTAAAAGCAATGATTTGGCCAAGATTTCACACTAACCATGAACCCCCAGAAATTGCTCTTCCTGACTTGACTGTTCTCCAGTTAATGTTCATGATTTTAAAAGTGTTCTCAGTGCTACTCCTAAAAGTTCAGTAACTAAATTAAAAGTGGCCTGACATTCCCCCCCCCGCCAGCATGTATTCATTGTTATCAAAGAAAAGGGGCATGACATTATGGTGATGTCAGTCCAAGAGGTTAGAACATCCATAAATATCATAGGAGCACTAAACATAAAGCAAACGTTAACAGACAGACCTAAAGGGAGAAATAGCAATACAATAATAGTAGGGGACTTTGGCCTTAACAGACATATACAGAACATTCCCTCCAAAAGCAACAGAACATACATTCTTCTCAGGCACACATGGAAAAGTCTCCAGGATAGATCACATGAACCACAAAAAAAGTTTTAATAAAAAAGTCAATGAATTTCAGAAAATTGAAATACCAAGTATCTTTTCTGACCACAATGGTATGGAACTGGAAAATTTGCACATACATGGAATTAAATAACATGCTACTGAATAGCCAATAGGTCAAAGAAGAAATTAAAAAATACCTTGGGACAAATGGAAATATACCAAAATGTCAGGGATACAGCAAGAGCGGGTCTAAGAAGTTCACAGTAATAAATGCCTGTATCAACAAACAAGCTCTCAACCTAATTTTACAACTCAAGGAACTACCAAAAAAGGAACAAAGCCCAAAGTTAGGAAGAGGAAGGAAATAAAGATCAGGGTGGAAACATGAAATAAAAACTAAAAAGAAAAGATCAATGAAACCAAGAGCTGGTTTTTTGGAAAAATTGACAAACCTTTAGCTAGACTAAGGTAAGGAAAAAGTATGCAAAATCAGACATGAGAAGGAAGTTAACTGGTACACCACCAAAATACAAAGGGTCGTAAGAGACCTGTATGAATAGTTATAGTACAACAGATCAGACAACTAAAGGAAATGAAAGAATCCTCAAAATATACTACCTACCAAGTCTCAATCATGAAGATGTAGAAAATCTGAAGGGACCAATTACTAGTTAGATTGAATCAGTCATCAAAAACTTCCCAATAAACAAAAATCAAGGACCAGACAGCTTCACTCATGAATTCTACCAAACATTTGAAAAAGCATACCTAGCCAATCCTTCTCAAACTCTTCCAGAAAATTGAAGAGAAGGGAATACTTTAAACTTCTTTGATAAGACCAGCATTACCTTGGTATTAAACTAGAAAAGGACACCACAAGAAAATTATAGACCAATATCCTGATGAACAACAGGTGCAAAAGTCCTCAAAATACTAACAAAACTCAACAGAAGGATCATACATCATATTCAAGTGGGATTTACTCCAAGAATGCAAGCGTGGCACAATACCTGCAAATTAATAATACATCTCATTAACAGGATAAAAATAGGGTCATCTTAATAGATGCAGAAATAATGTCTGATAAAATTGAATATCCATCATAAAAATGGGTTAGCAGAAATGTATCTCAATAAAGGCCATATATTACAAGTGTACAACCAGCATGTTGAGTGAAAAGCTGAAAGCTTTCCTCTAAGATCAGAAACAAGACAAAGATGCCACTCTCCCGACTTTTATTCAACATAGTATTGAAAGCCCTAACCAGGGCGAATAGACTCTGGAAAAATAAAACTAGGTAAGACCACCAAAAAACCTAAAACTAATAAAGTTCAGTAAGATTCCAGCATGAAATAATATACAGAAATTTGTTTTATTTCTATACACTAACAATGAGCTAGCAGAGAAGTTTCTTAATCCTATTTACATTTGCATCAAAAAGAACAAAATAGGAATTTAACCAAACAGGCCTATGCACTGCTATAGATTGCTTTGGGGTGTGAAAATAGAATGTCCACACCCCAAAGCAATCTATAGCAGTGCAATCCCTATCAAAATTCCAGTGGCATTATTCATAGAAATAATCCTAAAATCTGTGTGGAACCACAAAAGACCCCAAAGAGCCAAAGCAATCTTTTAAGATTACAGTAATCTCTACACCCCACATGGGGCTCAAACCCACAACTCCCAGATCAAGAGTAGCACACACTACTCTTGAGCCAGCCAGGATCCCATAGCCAAAGCAATCTTGGGAACAGCAAAGCTGGAGGCATCATACTTTCTGATGTTAAACTATATTACAAAGCTACAGTAATTAATACAGTATTAGCATAAAAACAAGCACAGAGATCAATGAAACAAAATAGCCCAGAAATAAGCCTACACATACATGGTCAATGCACGGCAAAGGAACCAAGAATATACAATGGGGAAGAGTCTCTTCAATAAATGATGTTGGTTAAACTGGATGGCTCCATGCAAAAAGGTGAAACTGGACCACTATCTTAACACCACATATATAAACTAATTCAGTGGATTAAGACTTGACCATAAGACCTAAAGTCATAAAACTAGAACATAGGTGGTAATCTTGACATTGGTCTTGGCAATGATTTTCTAGATCTGACACCAAAAGCAAAGGCAACAATAAAAAAATTTTAAATGAGGTAACATCAAATTAAGCTTCGGCACAGTGAAGGAAACCACCAACAAAATGAAAATGCAACCTACACAATGGGAAAAAAATACTTGTAAATCATCTGGTAAGGCATTAATATCCAAAATATATAAAGAACTACAACTCAGCGGCAAAAAAAAAGTTTTATTAAAAGTGGGTAGAGCACTTGAACATTTTTCAGAAAGATATACAGATGGCCACAGGTACATGAAAAAGTGCTCACCATCACTAATCAAAAAAAAAAAAATGTAAATCAAAACCACAGTTAGTACCTTACATTCATTAGAATGGCTACTGTCAGAACGAACTGTGTTACAAGAGTGGAGAGAAGGGAGCCCTTGTGCACTGTGGATGAGAATGTAATTTGGTGCAGCCACTATAGAAAACAGTACATTATAGAGGATCTTCAAAAATTAAAAATAGAACTACCATATGATCCATCAAGTTTACTTCTGAGAATTTATGGAAAGGAAACAAAAACACCAACTCAAAAACATATCTACACTGCCATGTTCATTGCAGTTTTATGACAGCTTTATAACACATACACACTGCAGTATTATTCAGCCATAAAGAAAAGAAGGAAATCTTGCCATGTGTAACAACATGGATGGGCCTTGAGGGCATAAATTGTGCTAAGTGAAATAAAGACAATACCGTATGATCTCTCATATGTGGTATCTAATTTATTTTTAAATCTGAGCTCATAGATACAGAGAATAGACTCGTGGTTGTTATAGGTGGGGGCTGGGTGAAATGAGTGAAGGTGGTCAAAAGGTACAAACTTCCAGTAAGTCATGGAGATGTAATGTACAGCATGGTAACTGTAGTTAGTTAATAATAAATACTGTATTGTATATTTGAAAGTTGCTAAGAGTAGATTGTAAATGTTCTCATACAAGAAAATCTGTAAGTATATGAACTGATATTAGCTAGAGTTGTGAAAATTTCACACAATATATACAAAAATCTAACCTTAATGTCCTATAACTGAAACTAATATAATGTTATATGTCAATTATATCTCATTTTAAAAAGTGAATGTGAAATGAAACAAAGTAAAGATTGTTCTCTGAAGCAAAAGACAGTGTATCTTAACTGCTTCTGTCATGGGTCAAAGTATATTCTCTCAAATGACTACTTTTTCCAACACTAACTTCCTCTCCCCCCAAATGAGTTAAATATAACAAAAAAGAAATTGTATATGATGACCACATTAAAAGCAAATGAAACAGGAACTCTACAGTAGATTAATTGGGAAGTACTCTAAAACAAAACCTGCAAGGAAATCGGAAGCAAGACTGGGCAGAGGGAAAAGCTCAACCATTATGAAGTTTCAACAGATGTCCCTTGCAGATCTCTAGTTCCAAAGCTGAAATGACCTGGGGCGCCTGGGTGGCTCAGTCGGTTGAGCATCCAACTTTGGCTCAGGTCATGATCTCACAGTTCGTGGGTTCGAGCCCCACATTGGGCTCTGTGCTGACATCTAGTTCAGAGCCTGGAGCCTGCTTGTGATTCTGTGTCTCCCTCTTTCTCTAACCCTCCCCTGCTCATGCTGCCCCCCTCTCTCTCAGAAATAAATAAAAACATTTAAAAATATTTTTTAAAAAAAGCTGAAATGACCCTTCACAGAAGTCCTAACTGAGGTACTGTGGCTGAGACATACTCCCATCTCAACTCCTCATTTAGTTGAGGCCATCTTCCAAGCAAGGCAGCTGCCATAAGCTGAGAGCCATTGCCAGAGAAAGATTCAGCTGTGAGCAGTCACTAGCGAGCACCTCTGGAAAGAGCTTATTCATGAACAGGATTCTAGGGGGTACATCCCAGCAACCATTACACAACAGTTCAACATCTATTTCCACAAATGCTGGATGGAAATACAGGTCATAGAAAGCCCAGAGGTACTGAGGAAGGAAATCATTGAGAAAATAATGTACCAATAGCTAGAAGAAAACATAAACCCAGAAAGGAACCTGGCATTTGGGACAATTTATTCCCTAAGAATATTGTGGATTCCATGTTGGGATGAGCACTGGGTGTTATAATGGAAACCAACTTGACAATAAACTACTTGAGAAAAAAATAAAAAAATAAACCAGAAAAAAAAAAAGAATATTGTGGATTCCAGAAAGTGATGAAGAGTCTGAGAAAATGAGCATAGATTTTTTTTTTTTAACCACACACTGCTAGTCGGAAACAAAATGTGTTGAGATGGATCAAGTAGATGGTGCTTGAACACCCCACCCCTCAAGGCATTGGGTTGGCCTAGAGCTAATGACTAACTACAAACTGTTCTTCCCACAAACAGAAGTCCAGTTTTAAGTTATCTGAATTATAATTCATTAATGTAATCCAGGATTACTATTACCCTTAATTGCCTACCAAAAATATAAATCTTCCCTGGAGGAAGATAATGTCATATTGGGCCATACACTTTTATTATAATTTTTGACATGTACTAATCAGGGCATGAAAATAACCAGATACATATTGAAATAAAGCATAACTGTAAACTGAAAAATATAGACAATAAGAACATACAAGAGATGCAGATAAAGGACCTATCAGAAACAAATTTGCAATAACTATCTCTAATATGGTCAAGGAAATTTAAAAATTGAGAATTTTGACCAAAAACTAAAAACTGAATTTTAAAATGGAAAATCTGGGACTGAAAGGCATAATAAAAGAAATGACAAACTCAGTAAGTGGCATTAATAAATTAGATAAAACAAAAGAAAAGCAAAAAGGCATATAATTTTTCTGAGAAGGAAAAGGTAATAGTACAGAAGAAATACGTGTAAAAATATTGGCTAAAATGTTTCCAGAACTAATGAAACTGAATGTTTCCAGAACTAATGACATCAAACCAGATTTGAAAGCACCACTAACCCCAAGCAGAATAGACAAAAGAAAACCACATCAAGGCACAACAATTCAACTTCTGGATGACTTAACAAAACGTGGAAGTTGGAAGATAATGTATATATTCAAGGTGCTATAAAAAATAGCAGCCAAATTTTAATACTATACTTAGTAAGTCTTACAGAAACAAGTGAAAGTTTTTTCAAATAAACAAAATAAGAGTACTTCCTATCAGGAGATCCATACCAGAATAAGTGGAACAGGCAAATATTAAAATATATGAACGAAAGATAATTTTATGATAAAGAGAAACCTTAAACCAAAGAATGAAAATACCTGGAAGTATACTTAGCTATAAGGTGCTTCCAGATTATGATGACCTAAAACAAGGGTTGGCAAATTTCCCAAAAATTTTCCAAAAAGTAGACATTCCATTGAGCTAGCTAGTGCATCTGTCACTACACAACTCTGTTGTGGCACAAAAATAGCCACAAACAAACCATAAATGGAAACCTTAAAAAACAAGAGGCAGACTGTACATTCATTCTCAAACACTGAATGCCTATCTTGTGCCTAGTGCCATATGGAGCATGGGAGATTCAGTGTGAATAAGAAAAGTCTTTGCTCTCTACCTAATGGGACAAAAATTACCTTATGGGACCCAATCCTAACTTAATACGATAAAAGAGCTATCAGTCCATGAATGACTGATATTTCCTGTGTAATTCAGGAATATGACTTCAAGCAATACCCCATCTCGTGATCCACATCTGTTGCATGGCCTCAGTTCTGGCAGCAGTGGTGGCAGCAAGTTGTATTTCACAAGCAAGCCAATACACTCTATTAAAACATGCCCAACCCAGCCAGGGACCAAACACTGCCCATAACAGGCAAAGAGAGCCACTGCAGACAACCGGGCTGAAAGAAGAGGCTAGGACTCAACAGCAGGGCACATACAACACACACAGGAGATAATCCCTGAAGTGCCAGGTACTTGGGAACAGGAGACACTGCATGGCAAGGCACTATAGGACCTCATCTATATAAGGCCATTACTTTCAAGAGCAAAAGATCTACATCTTTTGACTTTCCTAACACAGAAAGAGTTAAACAACATGAGGTGACAGAGGAATATGTCCCAAATGAAAGAACAGGACCAAATCACACAAGAGACCTAAGCAAAACAGATAAAGTAATGTGCTGATGGAGAATTTAAAATAATAAACATAAAGATACTCACTGGACTTGAGAAAAGAGTGGAAGACATCAGAGAGATCCTTAACAAAGAGATAGAACCAATCAGAAATGATGAAGAACACCATAAATGAAATTTAAAATACTTGATGGAATAAATAGATTAGAGGAAACAAAGGAATAAATTAATGACCTGGAAGACAGAGTAATGGAAAGTAACTAAGCTGAGCAAATGAGAGAGAGAAAGAAAATTATGCAAATTGAGAATGGTCTTCAGGAACTCAGTGACTCATTAAACATAATAACAGTTGCATTATAGGGACCCCAGAAGGAGAGAGAGAAAAGGAGGGCAGAAAATTTGAAGAAATAATAGCTGAAAACATCCCTAATCTGGAAAGATATTCAGATCCAGGCAACACAGAGATTACCCTAAAAAATAAAAATAAATAAATAGGACACATAGTAATTAAAATAGAAAAAAGTGATAAAGAAAAAAATTTTAAAGTAGCAGGAAACTGTTACATACAAAGGAAATCCCATAAGACTATCAGTGGATTTTTTCAGCAGAAACTTTTCAGGCCAAAAGGGAATGACATGATATGTTCACAATGCTGAAAGGGAAAAATCTGAGGCCAAGAATATCCTATCCAGCAAGACTATCATTCAGATTAGGAGAGAGAGTTTCTCAGGCAAACAAAAATTAAACAAGTTCATGACCACTAAACCAGCTCTACAAAAAATATTAAAGGGGAATTTTTGAATGGAAAGACCATAAGTGAGAGTATGAAAAGTTAAAAAAAAAACAAAAACAAAAACAAAAAACAACACAAAAGCAGTAATAATGAGAATTTCTGTAAAACTCAGTCAAGAGATTCATAAAAGCATATAAAATATGATGCCATCTACTTAAAATGTGGGGGTAGGTGAGAGGAGTAAAGAATGGGTTTAAACTCTAAATGTCCATCAACTGACGAATGGAATAATGGCTTATATATACAATGGAATACTACATGGCAATGAGAAAGAATGAAATCTGGCCATTTGTAGCAACGTGGATGGAACTTGAGGGTGTTATGCTGAGTGAAATAAGTCAGGCAGAGAAAGACAGACACCACATGTTTTCACTCCTATGTGGAACAGGAGAAACTTAACAGAGGACCATAGGGGAGGAGAAGGGGGAAAAGAATAGTTAAGGAGAGGGAAGGAGGCAAACCACAAGAGATTCTTAAATACTGAGAACAAACTGAGGGTTAATGGGGGGTGGGGGAGAGGGGAAAATGGGTGATGGGCATGGAGGAGGGCACTTGTTGGGATGAGCACTGGGTGTTATATGGAAACCAACTTGACAATAAATTATATTAAAATTTTTTTTAATTTTTAAAAAATTGGTGTAAACTTAAGCAACCATCAACTTCATATAGACTGCCATATGCAGAAGATGTTGTATACAAATCTAACATCAACTACAAATCAAAAAGCAATAATAGATATGCAAAGAATAAAGGGAAAGTAGTCCAAATATATCACTAAAGAAAGCCCATAAACCACAAAAGAGAGCAATGATCAGAAAAAAAACAAAAACAACTACAAATAACTAACAAAATGGCAATAAATACACATCTATTAATAAGGACTTTGAGGTGCCTGGCTGGCTCAGTTGGTAGAACATAAGATTATTAATCTCAGGGTCAGAATTCAAGTCCCATGTTGGATGTGGAGCTTACTTTTTTAAAAAGTTAAATAGTGAAAAAAATTATTTTGAATTTAAATGGACTAAATACTCCAATCAAAGGACATAAAGTGACAACACAGATTAAAATAAAAAAGACCAACTATATGCTACCTATAAGATAATCATTTCAGACCTAAAGACACCTGTAGATTGACAGTGAGGAGATGAAGAAACATTTAACATACAAATGTATGTCAAAAGAAAACCAGGGTAGCAATGCTTGCATTGCTTGTATTAAAATACTTATTTTAAGATTTTACTTTTAAGTAATCTCTACACGCAATGTGGGGCTTGAACTGACCAAGAGTCCCATGTTCAACCAATTGAGCCAGCCAGGCACCTCCCAAACAAAATAGACTTTAAGGGGCAACTGAGTGGCTCACTCAGTTAAGCATCTGACTTCAGCTCAGATCGTGATCTCGTGGTTTCTGCGTTTCAGCTCCATGTCAGGCTCTGTGCTGACAGCTCAGAGCCTGAAATCTGCTTCAGATTCTGTGTCTCCCTCTCTCTCTCTGCCCTTACCTGCTCATACTGTTTCTCTCTCTCTCTCAAAAAGAAATGTTAAAAAAAAAAAAAAAAAAAAGAAAGAAAAACAATCCCATTAGACCAAAACCAATAAATATATAGGAATATATAGGAATAAACTTAACCAAAGAAGTGAGAGACCTGTACTCTGAAAACTATAAAACACTGATGAAAGAAACTGAAGATGGGGCACCTGGGTGGCTCAGTCAGTTACCTGACTTTGGCTCAGGTCATGATCTCACAGTTTGTGCATCGAGTCCCACATCGGGCTCTGCAATGACATTGTGGAGCCTGCTTCAGATCTTCTGTCTCTCTCTCTCTCTGCCCCTCCCTCACAGGTACTCTCTCTCTCAAAAATAAACAAACATAAAAAAAGAAAGAAACCGAAGACAACACACACAAAAAATGGAAAGACATTCCATGCTAATGGATTGAAAGAATATTGTTAAAGTGACTATGCTACCCAAAGCAATCTATAGATTTAATGCAATCTCTATCAAAACACCAACAGTATTTTTCACAGAATTAGAATAAACAATCCTAAAATTTGTATGGAACCACCAAAGACCCAAAATATCCAAAGAAATCTTGAAAAAGAAAAAAAAGCTAGATATTACAAAGCTGTAGTAATCAAAACAGTGTGGTAATGGCATAAAAATAGACATACAGAGCAATAGAACAGAAAAGAAAATCCAGAATTAAATCCAGAATTATATGGTCAATTAGTCTTTGACAAAGGAGGGAAGAATATAAAGCAAATATCAACAAATTTTAAAGAACTGAAATTATTCAGAGTATGTTTTCTGATCATAATAGAATTAACCTAGAAATCAATTTGAAAAGAAATTAGAAAACTCCTGAAAATTTGGAAATTAAGGAATTCACTTATAAATAATCTAAGGGTCTAAGGAGAAACCACAGCAGAAATTAGAAAACATTTTTAACTGAATGACAATGAACATAAGGCTTACATCTTGTAGGATGTAGCTACAACTGTTTTGAAAAGATTACTTACAGCCTTAAATGTCTATTAGAGAAGTCAGTTTTTCAGTAGTCTTTGTAAGATGAAAAAGAGCAATTTAAACCCAAAAATATTGTCAAAAAGAAATAATAGAAGAAATTAATGTCATAGAAAACAAACATACAATACAGAAAATCACCAAAGCAAAAAATAGATTCTTTAGAATGCTAAGAAAGTTGATAAACCTATGGGCAATACGGATCATAAAAAAACACACATGTTGTCAATATCAGGGGGACATTACAGGTCCTGTAGACATAAATAAGATATAGAACTGTATGTAACTAAATTTGAACATGTTTACAAAATGAGCAAATTCCTAGAAAAGCATAACTTACTACAACTGATACAAGAAAAAATGAAAACCTTAATATTGAGGCAAACTTCATATTCCTATCCAACTGCTTCAAGTCATAAATAGGGGTACAAATTTACTCCCCCCTGTCTCTTTGCCCTTCTTCTCTCCTGCCTACCAAGCATTGTGGTAAGCTACAGGAATACTGAGGCAGGACAACTTTTCTCTAAAGCCAAGTTCATGAGCACTGGACATTGGAACTACAACAAATTGTCTGGTAGCTGCCACCAAGGCAGAATAGCAGAGACCCAGGAATTCTTCCTTTTATTCACAACACGTTTACTCAATTACATCTCAAACACAGGAATACAAAATAAGACATAGGTCTCAACCTTGAACAGCATGTAGTCTAGTGGAGACTAGTGTGTTTTGAAAATACAATCCCAGGTAAAGGGTAAAGGCATATACAACGTTTTCAATGAGAGGTGGGAGTGGTCTCAACTCATATAATGTTTCCTTTACCTTCTCATAAAAAGAAAACACATTCCAAATGAGGAAACTAATCACTCAACATTGACAGGTCATACTGGTTTTGCTCTCTTGATGACAACAAATAGAAGTCTTACTCAGAAAAGTTATTATATCACGAGTATATGAGACACATATATACAAGTGGTATTCCATAAAATGCCACTTCAATTCTGGGATCTAGAGAATGGTGATGTGTCTTACAAAAGGCTGAATAATTTCACTTTGGTTTTCTATGCCTATTCTTTTTTTTTTTTAAGTTTATTTATTTTTGAGGGAGGGAGGGGCAGAGAGAGAGGGAGAGAGAGAATCCCAAGCAGGCTCCTCACTGACAGGGTGGGGCTCAAATTCATGAACCATGAGATCGTAACCGGAGCCAAAATCAAGAATAGGACACTTAACTGAGCCACCCTTATTCCTATCCAACTGCCTAATAGACACAGAAGCTAGGTCAGAGAACCAGGGATTATTCATGACTGTCCTGAACTCTTGTAGCCATAAGGCTGAAACGGTCATAAACCAGAAACAAAGTCTGAGCCGGTTACTGATTTACAGCACATGTTGGACTCACAGTTTCAACAGATTCTTAAATGAAAATTATCATATTTCAGGGGAAAAAGTACAATCTTGAAACATGGAATGGTGATACTTGGGAGAATTCCAATACTGTAACGCCAAGTACCCCACACCCCAAAGATTTCCCTTGTCAACAGAAGCTCCTCCTCCTCCCTATCTAATGAATGGTTGACATTCTTGAATGCCCTCTAACGACCACACCAAAATAAAATTCCATTCTCATTTACCATTCAACCTCTAACTGCCTCTGACCAGGCCAAATCCTGGAAAAGGTGGCTGACATATTAAAAGAGTTGCAACAATTTTCTAACTCTTGAGGAATATATGTCAAAAAAATTCTGAGGATACTAAACCAGGGGAAGACCAACATAGTTTATTTAGATCAAGCTGAATTTATTGGTATGGGTACATTTCATAGGAAGTGATCAAAGGTGAAGATCTAACCCCATTCCAGTACAATTCTGTGTCCCATCTTCTAACAGTAGCTGGGTTCTCGTTACCTTGAAACCCAGCCAGGGTCATATAACTAAAGCTAAGATCACATTTCCTTGAGGATATGTTTCTGCAATATTTCTGATACCAATTACTTAATCAATATTTCTATTTTCAGACCACAGAATCTCCTCGATCTAGTTTAAGCAGTATCGTAAACTCACAGTATCATTGCAAAGGCTTGAAATGGATTCTAGAGTGAATTCTAGGAATGACTCCCAATCATTCTGTAGAAATGAACTTCCAAGGCGCAGCAGCTGCTTTTATGAGCAAGGAGCTACCTGCCACGTCAGAAAACCTCCATCCATCACAGCCACTAGCTCCAAAATCACCTCACTCTTGGTAAGATCCAAGCCTGCATAATAAACAGATGTCTCAGGCCTTGCTTCTCTCCCCACAACTCCTTTCTGAATCAAAATCTCACACAAGTCATCTAACCAGAGAAACTTTGGTCTTGTTTGGAATCTTAGCTCTGAAGGAGTCTGGGAAGCAGGTAGCTTTAGCATAGCACAGGAGTTTAAAACAAGACTGACAGTCTATAGTATCTTCTTTATACAATTCAGGTTCAATATTATAGATAGATAGGTAAGACAAGGTTAGACAACATACTTTTTCACTTAATAGATTTTGGAGATGATTCTACATTAACATATGGATTCCCTCATCCTTTTAGATAGCGGCATGGTATTGCTTCACATAGATGTGCCATAACTTATTCAACATTGCCTTTCTAGAGGACGCTTAGGTTTCTTCCATCTTTACTGCTTACAATGATGTAGTTCTTCATCCCAACCACACACCTGTTAAGAAAGGACTAGCATGCTGTACATACCCTTTTTCTTTTTTTCCTTTTTAGAAGCCTGAAATTGAATTTCCTGGCCAGGAGCCTTTGTTTCTATTTACATGTGCACCTCTCCCCTTACCACCCTTAAGGTCTAACATATTCCTTTCCCAAAGAGAATATATGCTGACACATTTACTTGCACTTAGGGAATTTCAGATCCAAAATAGCCTGATTCACTTTCTTTTTGCTGCAGCATATCTGAGAACGGCATCTTGAAAAAGTCCCTAATAGAGTAGTGTGTCCTCTCCCACGCTTTTGAATAATTCATCTTTCAGAGTGCCCATTCTCTAAACCAGTTAAGAACAACAGCTCACAAAGGCATTCTCTGTATATAAAAACCAACCCCAGGGTAAACACACAACTACTACAGGGAGTGTGTCACGCCCCGTGAAATGAGGTGTCACATCATCAGATTAACATGAAAAAGAATCTGGAGGATAAATATATACAATTTAAGAAGTCTTCCCAGGTAGCAAATCACTGAATATGAAATGCAGAAAATCTTAATTTTTCTGAACTTCACTTTCACCATCTAGAAAATGGGGTAAAACCTACTTTCCTAATGCATTTTAAGAACTAAACAAACGTTAAACTAAAACAGACTACTACTACTGGGGCCCCTGGGTGGCTCAGAGGGTTATGCATCTGACTTCAGCTGAGGTCATGATCTCGCTCGCGGTTTGTGAGTTCGAGCCCCATGTCAGGCTCCGTGCTGATAGCCTGGAGGTTGGGGCCTGGAGCTTGCTTCAGATTCAGCTCCCTCTCTGCCCTTCCCCAACTTGTGCTCACTTCCCTGCTCATTTGCTCGCTCTCTCAAAAATAAACATTTTAAAAAACTTTAAAAATCAAATAAATATACTAGTACTATTACACACTATATGTACAAGTAAATGTGTCAAAAATGCCCTAGGACCATGTTAGCTAAGTAGTCTATTGACTAACTTCTCCCAACATTAGTACCTTTCTCAAGTGATGTTCTCGTATTCTAGCTACAAACTGATTTTATGTTTGTCCCACTCCAAAGCTCATGTCCAGCCTGTGCCACAGCAGGTGCACAGCCAGCAAGAAAGG